>NC_061085.1:7246942-7546942 GCF_021917145.1 Hypomesus transpacificus
GGCATTGGAGTCCGGGGCAGGGGGGGGGGCCGGTGAGTGTTTCTGGGGGCAGGGGTTCGCCTCGGGCCTCTTGGGGCCCAGCTCCCCCTGCCTCCTGGCTCTTCACCCAGGTGAACTTGGAAGCTTCATGCCGCGACTGGACCTTCTGCTTCAGCTGCTTCGGGCAGTCGTCCGGTGGCACGCCAGTCCTCGCAAATGCGGGCGCCCCGGTGCCGGCTCCAGCCTCGCCTCCGGCCCCGTCCCTCCGCTTGCCGGGCAAAACCTCAGTGGCGGACGCGAGTGTTCTCCTCTGGGCACACGATCCTCCAGTGAGACCCCCGGCCCCGCCACTCTCTCCGTCGTCGAGGTCTGCCTGGAGGCAGTGGCTGGGCTGGGAGTTGCTTCGACCTGCTCGGGTTGCCTGCAGGGACCTCGACAAGGAGCCGGAGGAGGGCACGGAGACTGGGGTGTGCGCGGGTCTATCCCGCGAGGCTTCGCCTCTCTTGTTACTGATGGAGTACGTCTTCCTCCACTGGCCAGCAGGCGCGGGCAAGTTAAGCACGCCACTGGGCGGGTGTGAAAGAGGGACTTGTGAGCTCAGAGCGTGCCCTCTGGCTGACGATGCTCGTTCCTGCTGACGCGGACCAGCACTGGAGGGGGCATCACCGTGCACACTTTTGTGGTTGTTGATGAGATCTGGGGGTAAACAGGGATGTCATCATCAGGCTTAAAACAGGGCTCCGGACTGCGACCAAATGGTTGCATTTTGCGACCCGTTTTTGAGACAGTGCAAGCATTTTTTACGAGCACTCGCGCATGTGTGACTTACAAATTTGGAATGTATTGGGTGAGCACAACGTCAGCACACGTTAGCAATGATGCACAGATACGACGTTCTAGTAAGACAGCGATATCAGCGAGCTTTAGTACCGTAGCTAAAAGTCTAGGAAAGTTTTGGCTATTTTTCACTAGGTACCTATAAATCTAGCTAAAAGTCTTGGAATGTTTAGGTTTTACGAACATGTCTTGATGCCAGAACATGCCAGAAAAGTGGGTCCCCTTTGTTCTTATATAGCCCTAGCGTTGCTACTGTATCCCTGCCTGTCTTTGCGCTGTTATACTCAGCAAGTATCGTGTCGTGGTGTCGGAGGACTGGTCGAAAAGCGCCTCATACATCCATGTCATTTAGCTAAGATTTGCATGCTCAGTGTGTAGTGTATTTAAACTCAAGCTTATGTGGTGTGTCGCTGTATATCAGTTGTGAAAATGTCAGTAAAAAAAACTGACCCATCTGCAACCGACGCAAGCACACCCCACAATTTCCCCAGAAATTGTCCCAGGGGCGATTCTAGAATCAGACCTTTAGGGGTGCTCAGCCCCCAATGAGAATGTGACATGAATACAGTCCCTTACAAAAAAGAAGTATATTAAAGTGTACTATAAGTAAACTAAATTATGGATAGTACACTTTTAGTTCACTTTTGATATACTTTTAAGAAGTAAACTTAGAAAATACTTTACTTTTAATACACTTTTAAGTATGCTTTGAAAATAGTTCACTTTTGATATACTTTTAAGGAGTATACTTAGAAAATAGTTAACTTTTGATGTACTTTTAAGTATGCTTTGAAAATAGTTCCCCTTTTGATATACTTTTAAGAAGTATGCTTAGAAAAAGAAAATGATATACATTTCTTCTGGAGTAGGGTGTCAATTCTATTATAATACTATTTGTTAGTGGTAGCTGATTTAAACTGTTGTATTCTATTTTAGTTAATCCTATTTTTATTGCTTTCCTATCGGTACACCTGCACTTGGAGATTTATGTTGTGTAATTTTAACTTGTTTAACTACATGCTCTTATGGTTTCTTCCCTTTAGCACTGTTTTTTTGGTTGTTCACAATATGTACTTCTTGTTTTTGACCACCCGCAATGCTGTGGGGCTATCTTGTTGTTATTATCAGTGACCTATGCACTTTGTAAAGCTCTCTCTTGGAAGTCGCTTTGGATAAAAGCGTCTGCTAAATGAATAAATGTAAATGTAAATAATACAGCAAAAACAGTAAAAATAATTTTAAAGTACATTAAAGGTTACATTTTTTGATCCATCTCATTCTAATTATTCATGTCTATGAAAATCTATTATGCATTGCACATTGAATCTTTTTTTGTTACTGAAGCTGTAACCTTAATTACTGCCAAACCATTCTGAAGCCCTATACTCTTATACTAATAATTATCAATTGGGAGTATCAATAGAAAAAAAACTAAAAGCTACTTGAAAATTTGAAGGTTATACTGTCAAACTGACTGAAGAACGAAATAACCATGAGTTAAATGACTGTTACATTTCATGAGAAAAGCTGGATCCATAAAGCTTTGATGCCTATGCAGTAAGTAGCTTCTTTCAGAATCTGCAGTGTGACTGTGAGGGCCCCCGTTCTCTCCATGTGACGCAAGATCTGAGGTGTCTGAGGGGCTCCTAAACATTTGTATTTATTATTAAGTCATCGTAAAATGTTATCGATTAAGTTTACTTCTTGAGGTACTTACATTAATTGAAAGTGCACTTGAAAGTATTGCAAAGTATACTTTGAGGCTCTTTAGGAAGTATACTTCATTAAAGTGCACTGCACAGGTTACTATAGAGTATTCCAAGGTATACTTTGAAGTACTTTAAGAAGTATACTTTATACATTGAAAGTGCACTACACAGGTTAGTTTAAAGTATTCCAAAGTATACTTTGAAGTACTTTAGGAAGTATACTTGATGAACTGAAGGTGCACTACACAGGCTACTTTACAGTATTCAAAAGTAAACCTTGAAATACACTATAAGTGTACTTTAAAGTGTACTAAATGACCTAAAAAGTGGGCCATTGCAGTTTACTTAGTACAAAAATAGTATATAGATAGGTACACTGCTACTTTAAGTAACATGATAATAGTATACTTTTTATACTAAGTATACTTACAAAATAAACTTGAAGTATACTTCTTTTTTGTAAGGGGTGCCTTGCAAAAGTGCTAAACCCCCTTGCTAATATAAATCTATCAGCATCAAATGATAATAAACAATATTTTTTATTATTTTGAGGGGTGCTGAGATGACATGCTTGAGTATCCCTAAAAAGGGTCTAAAATCGCCACTAAATTGTACCCTCTTTAGTTACATTAATAATTGCATTGCAAGTTAATATAATATAAGTGTGCCCCTAAATGTTCTGCTTGCGCTCCTTACATTTTCAGTCAGGGGCAACTGTGCTCCCAGTAAAAAAAGTTAGTCTGCAGCCCTGTAAAACCATATTTTGCAACTGTTAGCAAGGTTATACATACACAAGCAGTGCCGTAAGCGTTAGTAAAGTAGCAAACGAGCTTAACTATTATCTTAAAATATTCCCCTAGCTTGTCACTAACCCACAGTGTATTAGCTACGCTAGCTTGCTAACGTTGGTCCAACAGGAAGAGCAGATGGCAGCTAGCTAGCAATGGGCAGTGTTTTGGCTTTTTCACATGACAGCTAAAATGTTATTCACGTCAATACGCAGTGGCTAAATAGCTAAATGTATCAATCCTGTAAAATCCCAAACTCACTTTGTAACAATTCGATTTGCCTTTTCAGTGCCTCTCTCTCCTCCATGTTTACGTCCAACTGTGTCGTCATCATAGCGCGGCGCAGACGCTCATAGATGATGTAATGAGGTAGCCAAATCCTACTCCAATGACAGCGCGATTAAGTCCATGCGTTTGTGTTGACAAAATATATGTTAGACATACGTTAAGTTTGACTTTTTGAGGAATAAAGAAAAAAAAGAGTGGACAAAATGCTGTTTGGATAGAATGTGTTGACAATGATCGTATAAGTGATTATTAAAATACCTAGCTAACGAAGTGTCTGACGTGACACTTCACTTCTGTCAGAAACGAAAAGGGAAGTGAAAGTGGATCATAGCTATGTTAGCCACCTATGTTCTGCCGCTAGCTACCAGAGGATAAACTTTTGCCAAGTATAACTTTCCCAAACGAACAGGTGAGAGTTTGATTATAATTCCTGGCTATTCGCCTAGCTACTCATGCCCACTGTTATAAAGTTAACTATAGAAATCAAACAAACAACTTCGTGTGGGCAAACTCACTTTATCAATTTAGCATACTTGACTGATTTAGCTAGTTAGCTCGTACTTTCAACCTCATAATATACTTTTTCAAATCCAGTTTGATGGAACAGGAGCAATTCTGGCTTTCGCTTTTGGTTAATCTTTTCGTGCTGTCGTGTCCAATGCTATATTCCTCTGTTTCATGATGTTTCAATTGACTGTTCTTCTGTCCTGTCACACATTACACTGTTGTTTATTTTTGCCCTAAAGGTGCATCCCACAGCTTAACGGAGCAACCATGAATTCTGTTACCAATGGCAAGACTTATTATATCACCACCGACAAATGTAAGACCATAACCGCAGGTCACATCTGCTACCTAACCGAGAACAGGACACGTAAGAAAGAGAGCAACGAAGTGCCTGTGATCTGCATTGACCAATTAGGACAGGACTATTATCTGAAATCAAGTATCTTAAAGGAAATCACTGTTAAGGAGGCTGAGCTTTTGCAGGCTCTAAAAGACAACGCAGAAAGGCTGAAGTGGTTTAAAGAGGAGGCGGCTCTCCGTACAGCGCTAGGCCTCACCAAAAACACGCTGGTAACAGTGGAGGAGAAGAAAAAGACGCTGAAGGGAGTAGTACGCTACATAGGAAGGATTAAAGAGCCTAAGAGTACTTATCATCACACAGACCCTATAGCGGGGACATTCTTTGGGATCGAATTGCAGGTGTGTGAAGTGTGCACGATGAACAAATAATTGACATCCTACCCTATTTACACTATGGCTTAACTGCACCAGTGGTTTTAACTATGAATAGGTCTAAGCTTGTATTTTCAGATTTACGGTAATTGGTGCATATCCTGGTTATTGGGTCATATACAATAAATTACCCCACCCTTGTATCTGAAGTGTATGTGAGAAGAAATGGATATAAACCTGACTTGGTTTTTTCCCCCCAGGGACAGGATAAAGGCAAAGGAAATACCGATGGGACATTTCATAACAAAACCTTCTTCTCCTGTAGTAAGGATAGTGGCATTTTTGCCCCGTTCTCCAAAGTCAGACCCCGAACGCCCATCCTACCAGCAGCTGAACCCCAGTCAAGCCCACAGTCCTTCACCACCGGGGACAGAGTCACCTTCTTCCATGAGGATGAGGAGCATGGCCGACATGGCATGGTGATGGGCCTGGAGGAGAAGCAGGGAAGGAAGACCGTTTTCATCTCCACCGTGAGTGACCGCTTCCCGGTGACGGTGCCCGTTCTGACCGGGGCCGTGAGCATGCATGACGAGTGATGTGCTGGTGATTTTGCAGGACACCAACGAAAAGGGCGAGAAAGGAGGAGAGGTCTGCGTGCCCATCGAGTGTGTCATTAAGGAGGAGCTCCTGCCAGGTGTGTGTGTGTGTGTGTGTGTGTGTGTGTGTGTGTGTGTGTGTGTGCGCGCCCGCGAGCACGCTTGAGTGCGGGCAGTCGGCTGATCGTGTCGTATCTTTCCTCGGCTGACTCCCAGAATCTGACGCCATGGACGTCGATGTGCCTGAGAAGGAGGGCCTTATTCCAGATCTGGGGCGGGACTCTCTGGTGCAGATCCGTTTGGCTACTGGTCCTGCCTATGGAACCATCCGTTGGATTGGGCGTCTGCCAGATTTGGGCCACACCATGGCTGGTATTGAGCTGGTAGGCCAAGTCAATACTGACCTGTTAAAAAAAAAAAAAGAACTTCTCTCTACCAAGGATGGAACTCGTACTCTATGGCCAGATTGCTTTTAGGCCATTTATAACCCCACTGTTGTTCGCCTGGTCTATTTGCCTTGGTCTATTTGCCCTGGTCTATTTGCCTTGGTCTATTTGCCCTGGTCTAATTGCCCTGGTCTAATTGCCCTGGTCTATTTGCCCTGGTCTATTTGCCCTGGCCTATTTGCCCTGGCCTATTTGCCCTGGTCTATTTGCCCTAGTCTATTTGCCCTGGTCTATTTGCCCTGGTCTATTTTCTGTCTGTACAAACCAGTTGTCTCTCTCCAGGAGTACAGTCTTGGAGTAAGCGACGGGACCTTCAAGGGGAAGAGACTGTTCCAGTGTCCTCCTCAACACGGACTCTTCGTCAAGCTGGCCTCCTGCCACCCGGACTCCCGATTCGGGGGGGCGCCTGAGGGGGGTCGTGGTGAGAGGGGCTCGTACGGCTCAGGACACCTGCCGTCTTTGCTCTGCCGCTGTCGACATCGTAAGCAGTTACTGTGTGTGTGTGTGTTTGTTTGTTTGTGTTACCTCAGAGAGGGAGGCTGAACGCAGTTTAGGAATGCTGGGAAATGTTGATCCTCTCAGCTCGGAGCAGGTGGACAAGATTCTGGTGGGCCGGATGAAGGGGATCCAGGGTCACTGCAACTCCTGCTACATGGACTCGGCCCTCTTCAGGTTAGGATGAGGAGAAGGATGATGATGATGTACTTTAGGTTGGTGTTTTTCTTTCAAAATAGGTGAAGGCACTTTGACTTTTCCATTCATGCAAGTGTGTGTGTTCTCCCCTCTCTCTAGTCTGTTCTCATGCACCTCAGTTCTGGACTCCCTCCTGTTTAAATCAACAGAGACACGTGACGCCCCCATCCAGAACACACTGCTGCATGACATTGTCAACCCCCTCCGCAGGTCAGCTGTGTGTGTGTGTGTGTGTGTGTGTGTGTGTGTGTGTGTGTGTGTGTGTGTGTGTGTGTGTGTGTGTGTGTGTGTGGTGTGTGTGTGTGTGTGTGTGTGTGTGTGTGTGTGTGTGTGTGTGCGCGCGCGCGCATGTGTGTGTGTGTGTGTGTGTGTGTGTGTGAGGGAGAGAGGGAGAGAGGGAGAGAGCGATATTGACATGGAATGATATGCTTGGAAGATATTAAGTAATGAATATTTTGTTGTTATACGTAGCGGTATATTGTGTGTTTGTGTGATACTGACATGGCATTGTAGCTCAGAAGATATTAGGTAATGCATGGTTTATTACGTCACAGCAGTTTGTGTGTGTGTGTGTGTTGGGATTTCTCTGCAGTAAGGGCTTCGTGGACGGGAAACACATCATGAAGCTTCGCCAGCAGCTGCAGGATCGCGGCTACTGCCACTCCTACACCACTGAGGAGAAAGGTGAGCACGCCACCTAGCCCCCTTGTAGCCTAGCCTCCTAGCCTAGCCTCCTTGGCTTGCCTCCTAGCCTAGCCTTGTTTTACCTAGCCTCCTATTCCCGTCCCCTAGTCTCCTAGCCCCCTAGCCTAGCCGCCGAGCCTCTAAGCCTAGCCACCCAGCCTCTAAGCCTAGCCACCTAGCCTAGCGTTAGCCTGCGATCTCACCGTGCGGACAGGAGTGGCTAACACCTCTACTGTGTGTGGGTTCGGTGTCAGATCCTGAGGAGTTCCTGTCTCTCATCATGCAGCAGATCCTGTGTCTGGAGCCGCTCCTCAAAATGTACGGCAGCGTCACAACTCCACCTCGCCCTGCCTAGGTTTACACACCACTACGAAAAAGATTCATTCCAAATCCTTTTTCCAAATATTCTCAATAGACATATATATGTATATTTGATATTTAAAAAATGAAATACATATGTATTAAATACATTACTGTGTATTAAAACAATATATAATATGTATATACAAATTAAATAGACAAATGAATCCTTCACGGCATGTGTGTGTGTGTGTGTGTGTGGGGGGGGGGGGGGGGGGGGGGGGGGGGCAACAGTTCAGCAGGGGGCAAGGTCCAGGAGAGTTACTGCTACCAGATCTTCCTGGACCACAACCACAGCCTGGTCCTTCCCACCGTCCAGCAACTGCTGGAGCACTCCTTCCATAGCTCTGCTCTCCGACTGGCCGAGGTCTGGCTGTCTGTCTGGCCCTCTGGCTGTCTGTCTGGCCCTCTGGCTGTCTGTCTGGCTGTCCGTCTGTTTGGCTGGTGCTCCTGTCTGTCTGTCTGTCCTATGTCCGTCTCTCGCTCTCTGTCTCTCTCACTCTCTGTGTCTCTATCTCTATCTGTCTCTCTCATTCTTTGTATCTCTCTCTCGTTATTTGGCTCTGTCTCTCTCTCTCTCTCTCTCTCATTATTTGGCTCTGTCTCTCTCTCTCTCATTCTTAGGCTATGTCTCTCTCTCTCACTCTTTGGCTCTCTCTCTCTGTCTCGCTCTCCAGTTGCAGTAGAATCCCAGCAGATGGCGTTGCCGCTCTGCCTTCTCATTTCCCGTCGTGTTTTTCTGCTCTCTTTGTCTCAGGTTTCTATTGCAGAGTTGTGTGTGTTTCTATGGTGTAGTGTTAACACACCCTCTACACCTTGTCCATCTGCAGGTCCCCTCCTGCTTCATCCTGCAAATGCCGCGCTTTGGGAAAAAATTCAAGATGTTTGAGAAGATCATCCCTTCACTGGAACTGGACATTACTCACCTCCTCTCAGATGGTAAGCACGTCCACTGAACAAACAAACAAACACACCCACAAAACATGGCACAAACACTACGTGTGTGTGTGTGTGTGTGTGTTGCAGGTCCCCAGCAGTGTGTGATGTGTGGTCAGCTGGCGCAGGAAGAGTGCGTGGACTGTTTCAGAGACCAGGTCTTCAGCAGGACTGGTTTCAAACTGTTCTGCAAAACATGTTCCAAGCAGGTAGGCTAGAGTCGCTTCGTAAACGAGGTGTGTTTCTCTATCCTCTTTGAGTCTGACATGTCTGTCGAAGCAGGCTGCCTGTTGGAAGTGGCCGTTCACTTGTAGTCGCGTTTCTCTCTCAGTCCATCTCTGTCAGTCTGCTTGGATGCCTGCCTACATGTATGCCAGTCCTAGTGGCTGTTCCGGACTCTTCTTCCTCTGGGTGTTCAGCAGGCTGTCTATGGTTCCCCCAGGTGCACTCCCACCCCCAGAGGAGTTCCCACCAGCGCTCTGCTCTGTGCCTCCCCGAAGGCTTCCCCGGCCGGGCGTCGGGCCACCCCCTGCCCCGGGAGACCCTGGAGCTGTTCGCGGTGCTCTGCATCGAGACCAGCCACTACGTGTCCTTCGTCAAACACGGGCCGAACAAAACGGACTGGATCTTCTTCGACAGCATGGCCGACAGGCAGGGTGAGCGTTTGGGTTCGTGTCTGGGGTGGGGGGGTGGGGGGGCGGTATGCCGAAATGAGTTTCTTCCTAATTCATCCCTGTTTTTCCAACCTGATTTCCTCCCATCACCCTTTGTTATTCTTGGATGTGATTGGAAGTTGAAAGGGAAAGCGGAGCCCTAAACTCTCTCTCTGTCTCTGTCTCTGTGTTTTGTGGTGGGCAGGTGAGATTGATGGCTTCAACATCCCTCAAGTGCAGGCCTGCCCAGAGGTGGCGGTCTACTTGGACATGCCCCTCGCAGAGCTGGCCAATCAGGTCCCACGAGACATGAAGGGCGTGGCCAAGCGTCTGTTTTGCGACGCCTACATGTATCTGTACCAGAGTTCCAACATGATGCTCTACTGCTGAAGGGGGAAAATCACCTGGGCATGGCATCATAACCTGTAGAAAAACAGCTTATCATTTCTGCTCAACTGCTTAATATTTCAGACTTCCAAAAACGTTTTCATTACAATTAATAATTGTGTTGGTATAATAATAATAATTTGGTCTTTCTATGTTGTTTCATAAGATGTTTCTTTGTTGGGGTGCAATTCCAATTTTCTTTCTTTTCTGATTGTAACATTTAAACTGTAAGGCAAGCCTGAAATCTTCCAATCATTATTTCAATATTCCAGTGACATTTCTGTAAGCAATAATGATGTGCACTGTCATTTTCACCTGTATCAAAATAAAACGCGCTTCGTCTTTCTAGATGTAAACCCAGCGCTGTACTTTACGTAAGACCTCTGTGTCTACAAAATTGGATTGGGTTTTTAGATGGACCAATTTAAGTCCAAGCCCAAATCATTTTCCATCTTGCTTTTAATTATGTTTGTTTTGAGAACTTTGAAGTGGTTGCTTGAACCGGGTCCATTTAAATGATCGTTTGATCTAGCTCATTTGAGGTGTTCTCAGGATTCCTTATAATGACTTTATTTTTGTGTATATGGAAATCATATGTATCTTAAGTGGTATAGGAAAATGCCGGGTTCATTTGGTCTGTATTTACATTCCAGATGCAGTTGTATCTATTTGGTTACTTTGGCTTTAAAACATGACATAAATTATTGTTTATATAATTGCACTATAATGATTACAAGTGTAGAAAAAACAATGGCTCGCTGGTGGTACGCTGTCGAATAACAGGAACTGGAATAAAACCACTAAACCAAAGCACAAGTGTACAGTGGGTTTTTGGTCTGGTTTTCTTTCTCTTGTTTTGCCGTCTCATGTCTGTTTTTCTCCGACTTCAGTGTGTCAGTCAGCCCATAGATCTGACTGATTGTCGTCTCCTCTCAGTGGCGCCGCCAACTTCTTTCGTTACAAACGGAATGGGATATCACTCTCTGCCGACTCAGGCCTCTGCATGTTCCGTCATCCAGCTCTGCTCGGAGAATTTCTACAGTGCCCAGCCTCGCGTGGGGAGAATCGTCCCTGTTCTGGACAACTACAGCTCCCGCTCTCCTTTATCCTCGCTAAGCATCTCCACAAAAGGCTTGTCTGCTATCGATCGACATTAGCCCCTTTCTCTGTATCTCGGTTTGAACAGGCGTGCCCGTCCACCAGTCCATCCATTGGGGCGGATCAATAGGAGCTAATCACACCTCCTGAATGGAGTTACGTAAACAGTCGGCATCTATTGGAGAGAAAAAAATCCTTTGTCGTCGTGCGAGCACCGGTGACCTCACTCTCACCGGTGACACTCATAGGGTGTTTTGCCCTGCTTCCGTTCATTTGGAAGCAGGGCAAATGAACGGAATGAACGGAAGCAGCAAATGAACGGAAGCAGGGCAAAACACCCTATGTTTAAATGTGAAGACAACAAAGACATACAGGCACAGTAAAAGGCGGGTGGGGGGGGGGGGGGGGGGGGGCATATTCCCAAATAATCCCATATCTCTTAATCTTCACCCCCATCCCAGGACAAGGAAAGTCATGCTTAGAGGTAGGTGAAGACACCACAGATGTGAAATCCCCTTATGGCTGCATGGCTCTGCTGCATGTCCTGCCATAGGGTTCGAGCAACCGATGATTGAGCGTAGCCACTGTGTAAGTGGCGGAGACACAAAACGGCAAGGGATTTCAGACACACTCCTTTAAATAATCATGAATGCCACGGAGCTCATGCATAAAAGATCAATGTGAGGTTTGCTGGACAGGGAAATGTCATGTTGGCTTAATAATAATGGCAGAGTGAGGTCTGGTAACCTGTTTTGGGCCACAGAGAAGCAGATGCGTGTGTGTGCGCGCGTGCGTGCGTGTGTGGATGCATTTGAGTGGTCCTAGCGTTGTCACCATCAAAATTGACAGTTTGAGAACAGTTTTCCTCTTATCCCTTCCTAACCATAAAGCATGCAAAAAAGTGCATACCCTATACCTTTGTTCAAATGCCCTCCCACCATCAACATGTCATCTAAAATGTAACCTCCCAGAGATGGCGCAATCCGTCAGCCTCTCCCGCACCTTTGAAAAAGGACAGACAGTCGTAAAAGTATTCAAGAAGTAGGTAGTAAAATCCCTGCTGCCTTTTAACACACAGAAATAAGGGGGGGGGATGCAGGCAGTGGTATCTTTATTTGCCTTATCTGTGCTCTGTAACTGACGTCATGACCGATCCATTACAGCACTGGCATCATGGAAACAGACTGCGCCTGTGCTTTTGTGCCGGACCAAGTCAAATAGCAACCCAATCTACTGTTTAAATGGAACAGAATCGCCCCACCAAAGCTTACTCCAAGTCCCATGACCTTGACTGATGCAATTTCGTTCTGCAAGCGGTCTGTTTGATCACAGCAAAACGTGAGCCAGTCTGGATGTGAGGGAAGCTGCCAGCCCCCATAAACTCTAACTTTGTCAACCATACTATCTCATATTCCAGGACCTGCGCTATTTGCATAACCACCAAAGATCCCTACGTTGATTGTCAGCGTGCATGGAAATGTCGGAGACATTCGCTTTAATCTTTTGAAAGTGGAGTGTGAGGGATTCGAAGGAGATTCTCTCGTCCGCTAGGCGCTTTTGATCCTGCTGTCGGTGGCGTTTTCCCGTCGGCCTCGGTCTGCTCGGCGCTGTTCCTGACCTCCAAACGGGCTAGAGTGCGGGGGGGACACTTTCTCTGATGAGGAAGCTGTAGCTCATGGTTCTTTCATGTCCCCGAGGAGAACGTTACTGGGGAGCAGACCTTGAGCCTCCATACATAGGCCTACACAGCGCTGCTTCAGCTCAATAGCGGGCCTCGTCGGAGTCCCACGCGCTCAGCAATCTTTAACCGCTGTAGAGAAGGGTGCAGTTGGAGTGTGCGGTCTTTTCCGGTCTGTGAGCAAAAGGTTTGGTGGACGACAGAGTAAAAAAAAATGTCTACGTACTTATCATGCACAAGCACTCATTCACACGTACTCGCTCGCGCGCCCACACACATATACACACAAGCACACACGAGCACACACATACACACGAGCACACACATTGGCCCTTCCATAACCAATGAGCTGGCTGTGAGACCTTTTTTCTGTGCAGCTAAATCAACATGACATTTTCTTGTCTAGCCAATCCCACCCCTGCATTGATCTTTGGTAAGCAGACACAGCAATATGAGACCTGAATTCACTTTTTGGCTGCATGCTGGCCTCACAGAATCCAAATTGATGCTACCATCATTGGCTGTGTCCAAACTAGATGGGGTTTTAACATAGGTGGGAGATTGCTGACATACATTATGTATTAAATGATGTATAAACTCACCCCAAAATACAAGATGATTTCATATAAAAGGTATAATATAGATATGTTAAGTCTGGAATCTATTCAAAAATAATTCAATGAAAGTGCACGTTACGATCATGACCAAAGGAGAAGATAACTGAACCAGTTTGTTTTTCATGAGGCTGTGCAATATGGCTCTAGACAACTTCCCAAAAGTCATCTGACTGTCGTCTTTCTTTACCCCCCTCCCCCAACATAAAATGTTTGTTTGAGCATTCCCCAACCTCAAAACAACCCACAAATAAACTGTTGATCTTCTCTCTGTCTCTTGTTTAATCCACTTCATAGGGCTGGAGGGATTACATGTGCTGTGCGGATTGAAAAAAGGAAAAAATAGCACATTTCAATGCATTTTGTGATTTTTAATCTGATATTTCCCATTGGGTCTGAGTTTCAAGAAATGTTTTAAGAATAGATTTGTGTCAAGGCGGGATTGGATTCCAAGAATATCAAAATTACTGTTCTGTGTTTTGCTCTGAACTGTCTTTTCTTTTGGAAAAAATCAGCTGCTGCAGCAATAGTTATTACACATACTGCATCTGGCAATAAAAAAAATGAATAAATATTTAATAAGAGTAAGCCACCAGTTAAGTACGTGTACCATGTAAGTTAAGGCCTGAGTTTGAACCCAGCCCAGTTTAAACCCAGTCTGGAATATTTTGTGCATATCCTCCCACCTCCCATTATCTCTCCTCCTTACATTTCCAGTCACTTTTCACTATCTCTGTCCAAATATATCAGAAATGACTAAACATTTAGTCATTTTTTTACATTTAGTCATTAAACATTCAATTTAAAGGAACGAGAATACTGCTGCTACTACTACTGCTAAGGAAATTAAGATTCAAATTTAAAATTAAATCTTGTTATTATTTCAAAATATCTAGCAGAAAAACACGACAAAAAGGTTTTCATTGCCTTTTTTGGTCACATTTACCGAAGGTGCCAATACTTCCAGAGTTGACTGTACAGTATATGGATATCATGACTCCACTTGTGTGTTCTTCATAAAGTCCAGAAGAAACCTACTTTCCCACGAGGCCAGGGGAATTAAGAGATTTACGACTCTTATTGATCACATGTTCTTTTAATAACTTCTCATTACTAGACTTCACAAATAGTCGTAAAAGTGCATGGGCTGTGATAAAAGTGTGTGTGTGTGTTTGTTATGTGGACAGACACACGTCACAATAAATTAATCAAACGTGTAATCATGAATGTGTTGATAATATTATGAAATCCCTTTGATATTGCTGTGACGGCCGATCCTGATCTCAGGAATTTACAGGAAAGACACCTGGGAGGCCGAGACAGTGCAGCACATGTCTTTCAACTAGATAGACCATTGTTCACCATAGTCATCTCAAGCCCTGGGAATTGCTGCTCATCAATCCCATGGATGCATAATTCAGAATAATAAGGTCACACTCCATGATGTGCTCCATTGAAATGTCCTCCCAGCGTCTCCACAGGCCAGAACCAGTCCTGCCGTTTTAGAGAGTGACATGCCATTTAGCTGGTTGCTTTTGTTTCATCCAGCTAGGCACCAAGGAAATATATATATATATAATTTCTTTTACAGGTCAATCTACGCATATCCGCCCGTTCAGGAAGACAGTTTTGAGCATTTTGAATGCTTTTATTTTTATGCTCTCTTCCTGAACGGGCGGGTATGTTTATACTTGGTATGCTATAGAAACATATTAAATCACCTCGTAAGGATGAAACACCCATCGCTATAGTAGACTGAACTGAACTGCGACAGCGGCTAAGTTATGGAAGGTTCTGGAGAAGATCCGTTTGACAGGTCAGTACCATCTCCGCCTGATTCCTTCATTGTTATTCAACAAGGAAGTGATTCTCTCATTCAGAAGACCAGCCTTACATGGCTTTTAATCAGGTTGAAACAATGGATCCTCCATGGAATAACCTAGTCATTGAGCACACGCCGTTAGTTCTTTGACAGCGACTATGAGGACAAAGAGACACAAAACTGGCAATTGATTTATTCTTCCAGCAAGTTCCACACTCATGACATTCATCAACCTTTTCTGTTGACTGTTACCTCAGTCACTCAAAGGGACCTACAGTAATTGTCATGAAAATTAAGCAAATTCCCAAAGCAAGTGTCAGAGCTTAATATAACAATGTAACGTGAAGTGTAGCTCATTAAAAAAGAGGACACGGATCTGAAAAAAATTGACAATTGACTCAGACCTAGTCAATCTGGAGGCAAACGGGCTCGAGACAACCTCAGCACCACCATCATGTCGCCATTTTGGGAGTATCATACATTAACGTAATAAAAAGAACACACTTGATTCCAAAATCATATCACAAACATCTGATTAGAAATGTAAAAGCTTGTCCGATTAACATCCCCTTCCTTCTCACATGCGAATGGCTTGTTTTGCGACCGAACCCCCCAATATTCCAGGAAATAGAACAGCCATTAATGCATGGCTTGGATTGGCCAATTAGAGAGTCATTAGAGAGGGGAGGAAATGCAGACCGTTTTGCTTTCTCATCAGATTACACAAAGTCACAGAAAGCACGGCAACTTGACCCCCGAGCAATCTAAAATATCTTCTTACTTTAAAAGGGGAGAGACTTGACTGGAAAGTACAAGCCAGCTCTGAAATGGGGATTAATCAGTAGTCTTAGTTCACCGTCTACCTCTAAATATGCTTGTTACACCAGAAGGAGAGAGCCAAGGTCATTTTGAAAGACTTGTTCATGCGTACGATTCAGAGTCGGTGTTCAAAGATCAATGGGCTTCTGTAACACTGAGGAACGCATCAAAACATAGAACAGAATGCCAAGATGGTTGGAAAGGGTGGTGGGGAGTCTTCGAACAATAAATCTGACACATGTAACCTTTTGTGATGTCGGACGAAAATAGGCACGTCCGTTTTATAATTGCCTCCAACGGGGACGTCTAATTTGGTTCGTTGTGTTTCACCACACCTTCAAACCCCTCGCGTTGCAGCAAACAAACACCGTGGTTGCTGGTACGTCATTAGCATCCTCACCTCTGAACTCCACCAACCCTATATTGCGTGCTGACATCTCTCCTAACTTTGCAGTCTCTATTGACAACAGCACTGTGAGAGATAGAGATAGAGTGAGAGAGAGCGAGAGAGAGATAGAGCGAGAGAGAGAGATAGGGCAAGAGAGATAGAGAAAGAGAGAGAGAGAGCGAGAGAGAGAAAGAGCGAGAGAGAGAGAGAGAGAGAGAGAGAGAGAGAGAGAGAGAGAGAGAGAGAGAGAGAGAGAGAGAGAGAGCGACACTTAACATTCTGATATGCTTTCAGCCGGGCTGCTCATGGGGACAGGTCTGTTGTGGTTACTGCCTCTTGGTCCTTGTAAAGCTGGCTAATCTCATCTTTTTTAATGATGTTGTCGTGGGACTAATCCCATTGCGGTGGCAAGAGCTCTACTGTCCTGGAGAATAATGAAAGCCAGAATTGACATTGAGACGGTTGACGACGGTGAGATACATGATGATGCGAGAGTGGATGAAAGGGGAAAGGACCTCTGAACCAATAGATACCATTCTGTATGTATTCTGCGTCGTTTGGATATTTTAGCTTGGCCGGTTTTTCATTTGACCAAACACTCTGTCTGCACTAAAAATGAACACAAAGTTAGATGTGAACATCAAGGGAACATTACGTAAACGTGTGATTCTAGATATGTATATCCTAGAAACCTGCTGTGCTGACCAAGAAAGAACAAATGATCTATTCAGCGTTTTATCCGAATTCCGCCGCACTTCCTTTTAAATAATCTTCAGAATTCTATTTATTGTGCTCCTCTGTTTTGTGTTTGGGGGGAGGGTACATGTGTGAATGCAATGAATTGTAATTCTCTCACGACCCCCCCCCCCCACACACACACACACACACACACACACACACACTAGGGACAGCTAGGGACAAGCACTTATGACAACTCTTCATTGGATTCCTGTTGACCTTAACTCGAGATCTGGTCTTAACGGTCCACAGGGAGAGGTCCAAAGGTCTACTTCAATTTAGGACTCAGTGAGATGATAGGATGTCGGTATGTGAGCAGACTCTGCTAGCAGACTCTGCTAGCGACTTCTGACATGACAGGGAACCTTCCAAGGGTTCTGGCTGCTGTGTTCAAGATAGCCAAGGCTAGGAGAGAGAATGAACAATGAAGATATCTATTCAAGTATGTATGCAAATCCATGAAGATGACCCCCACCTACCCCCTGCACACACACACAAACACACACACACACACAAACACACGCACACACATCCAAATTGAACATGTTCCAGTAAGTGTCAGAATTAAATATGACCTTCAAATGGCGTTGTCAGCCCTATTTGTATAAATTAGAAGTCCATTACTTAAATCCTAAATGGCATTGTCTATGCAAAATCATGCAGTGTTTCCATGGGTATCGAAGAAGACTGAATTTGCATTCAGTAACAGTGACATTCCATCTTCAGAGACAGAGATTGCAGACAAAATGCAGCTTGTTGATTTGTCAACAGGATGCAACTGAAAGACCAACACGTTGTGGTCTTACCTGTATGAAAACAATACGCTCGCCCCCATTTCTCATTTCTGTCACGTTCTCTGTACCAAATTGCTGTAAAGGAAAAATGTTGTTATTGCAATGGGGAGGCAATGCACAACATGTATGAATAGCATGTGAATCTCACCGGAAGATATGACACAGGTACCACTCCAGTCCAACCGGACAGTGCTGTTTTGAAAATTGGCTTCTTGGTAATCCACTCTTCAGTTTGCTACAACCTTTGTGTGACAGTCAAAAGACTATCCGTGGAAGGGTTGGACACCTGGTCAGAGAGAACTGGGGGGCAGGTCTGAACCCTTTTGAGTGCCGAAACAAAGTCGAGAAAGATAGAATAGAAAGTCGAAGATTGAGCTGAGACACGTGCAAGAAGCCAGGAGGGGAAAGCAGAGAACACAATGTGTTCATAAGCTGGAGAGAGCGAGAGAGAGGGTTAGGGTTAGGGAGAGAGAGAGGAAACTAAGATTAAAGCTTTTGTGTAGAGTGTATCAGTGATCTGCCAATAGAATTGAGTTGTGTGATACAGATTGTGATGAAGGGTGTCCAAAATTGTTACTTGCTACGTCCCAGACTTTGATCAAAATCATTCAAAGCAGATCCAATCTCTCTCTCTATCTCTCTCTCTATCTCTCTCTCTATCTGTCTCGCTCTCTCTCGCTCTCTCTCTCACACACACACACACACACACACACACACACACACACACACACACACACACACATACACACACTGTACCCACGCTCACTCTCGTTCTCACTCACAATGGTGTCACACACACGCAGGATCTTGTAATCAAGAATTTGCAATGACGAGCTGGCGAATACCTTGGCTTTGAACAAAACGGAGAACAAAATCCAAAGGGCTGAGGTTATTCTTTATTCTCTGCTTACCTGTGGAGAACATCCCGAAAAGGAAATCCGGGGTGGAAAAAATCGATTTCTGCCTGAATGGGATGCTCGCCGCCTATTTGAGAGGCGCGTTGTTGGGCTGCTCTGGTCAGAGGGCAAGTGGTCGGGTTCTGGAGGGCGGAGTTGAGCCGGGAATAGGTGCGGCAGACCTTCGGGGTGACTCAAGCGGCCCATCTGTCAGTCGGAGAAAAGGTGGTGGTGAGGGGGGGGGTGGGGGTCATCAGGTGAGGGGGCAGATCTCGACCTCCGTCTTCTCAACCCTCAGATGGGGCCGTGGAAGGACAAGATGGTGGGGACGGTTGGAGGACCCATCTGGCCTCGTTCGTCCCCTGGGTGTCCTCTGTGGGTTGTGGCTCCGACCGAGTCTTATGGTGGAGGACACAGCTGTTAGCAGTAGGTGTCCTGCTCTGACAACACATCCTGTGGACGCACACACACACACACACATATACAGGCACGCACACACACAACACAGGGGAAGGATGTTGGAGTCTTTGGGAAAACAGAACATGGGGTCGACCCAGTCTCGGGCCTCGCATCTGATGAGGCTGTGAGGGTCCTGTTCACATGGCGAGGTCGGCCGCCGGCCGCCGGTCTAATTCTGGTGTCGTTCTCCTCCACGGTTTTTTGTTGGGGCTGTTAAAACACAGTCAATTAGGTTACTTTCACGTGCTTGTTGAAAACACAGCTGGTTTGGATTTCAAGGAGGGTTCAGCAGGGTTCAGCTGGGTTTAAACTGAAAAAACAAAAAACAAATGAGAGAATCAAAATCAGTTTACACTGTATGTAACATGTCAAGGAAGACAATGATGAAAATAAGATTGAGATGACAGCCAATAGGCCCATGAGTGATGATATCGGTTGATGTAAAGCACACTGTGCTAAGCTTGAATCAATAGACCAATTATTTGTTTGTAAACAATCGGGATGTGCGCGCACTGTGGATGCAGAAAACCGGGAAAGGATAGCATTTTAAACGGCAAAAGGACCACACGGATAATACAAATAGTTAGATTTAAAAAGACCAAAAGCGTCGAGGGGGACATGCCTTTAGGAGAGAAAGCGATTACCCAATGATCTGTCGCATCAGAATTTTGATTTGGGTCACGAAAGTCTTGAAATTTGAGTGAGAATGTCGCCCGATACAGACCGCATAGTCGAGCGGCAACCATGTCTTCACGTCATGTCAAAAAGTTCATAATTTTACACTTTTACAGTCAATTCTACATTTAAAAAGTCGAGCAGGGCAGCTTTTAAGAGATATGGGAATTCTGCTTTTAGTCAGCTGGTCCGATTATTTTTCTGATTTGTTTAAACTGGCAATCTGAGTGAGACTACATCCCAGTTACAGTGTTTTGACGTTAGCCTCAGTCAGACTCGTTCACTGGCAGTGTGCACAATGTTGTATTTCACTCTATTCTACACCAGAAACGTCAGGGAGGACTGCCTAATGTAGATACGAGTCTGGTGAAGATAGCCAGAATCTCGGATTTCTTTAACCTGTCTGTTTCATTCGTCATTTGCCTGAGAAAGTGACCTCCGTTAGCCAGGCTAGTTTTGCCCGATCACTTGGACAGGCTATTTAAGGGTATCGGGGTCAAGTGACTTTTGTGCATAGACAAGTGAACGTAAATGTATTTGTCCAAAGGCCAAGAGCCTCAAAAAGTTAATATCAAGCCCTGCAATCCAGTGGCCAGAGATATATGATGACCTGAACGACACTCCAAGAGTAATAGATTGGGGAGAAGTTCGTCTTTTGCAAACCACATGCGCAGTTGAGCCTGCTTGACAGTTGTGTGACGTAGGGTGATAATTGGTCTATATTTTGCATCATGCCGGTATACTGAGGTAGGTTTGGGATATTTTTCGACTGATATGATTGGGAATAGAAAGGGTAGAGGAGATGGATATCAATGAGACAATCATAATAAATTGTCTCAACCCCTGAGGAAAACGTCAAGTACCTATCTTCCAGCGGATGTTTCATTCTGCTCAATATTGCTGCAGACTCATACAGTATGTTGCAGAGGAACACAAGCAAATACACACACACACACACACATACACACACGTGTCTTCACACATGCATACACATGAACTCAAATATGGTCCACAATATCCTGGTTGAGAAGAGAGTCTTACAACAATCCTTTTTCTTTTTAGATGAGGACTTTCATAGGTCAGGGCAATATACACAAATGTGTTTGTATGCCGACAGTATGTATGCATAAGTTACATAGGCCTATTTATAACTATCAACTAAATTGATTTAGCAAATTTACAGTACAATACAGTATGAGACGAAATCAAAAAGAGTTCATAAATGGTTCGAAATGATTGTATTTGTAATCAATTGTTTTGTCTGCTGGTGTAAAACGCCTGTGAAATCCCATGCCGCTGAATTCATATGTAAACATCACGGGGTCGCTTTCCAATGGGCTAGCTGACCTCTAATCATTTTGTCCACCAACATTTGCACACAGTAATTATACGTCTCATCGATTTATGCAAGAGTGCTAGGCTTCATATCCTAATTAGCTCAACTTTAAAAAGGTTAAAAGTGCATATTGGTTGATATTGGTGATTCTGTTTCAATAAGCTTAGGCTATAGGTTGATTTGGGTAATTTTGTGTTGCATTAAGGGTAAACAATACGGGCACATTCGTAGCCAACCAGCTGCGTGTGCGCAACCTGTACCAGTCGCAGGGGGTTTTCAGGAGGCGCGCGCCCTGTCCGTTCATTGGAGTGCTGAACCTCTTACCGAGATGAGGTCCCGACGCCGGTGCATTTGTCTACCCGTTTGATTACAGCAAAACTTGTCAGTAACGAAGGAATGCGAGAGGACGAGTTAGTTTTAGCAATAACTAATAGCAAGGATGAGAATAAGGAAAGAGTTTTTTCATTGACAAACGAGAGTTGAAGAGGCTGATTTCGACTGGATTGTTTGTCGTCTAGTTTCACTGTAGAGAAATCAGTTGAACCTGAATCTATGACTATGACACTTACCAAAACTCTGTCATTATCTAAAAGACGGATGTCCGTGTTATTGTTCTACGGACTGTGGCTGTACCTGAACGCTTTTAAATCGGTAAGTTAATAAAAAATATTTACATGAGTAATTGTATTCGCTGTTTAAATGTATTAGCGTAGGCATATTCCAGGGGCGATTCTAGGATCAGACCTTTAGGGGTGCTCAGCCCCCAATGAGAATGTGACATGGATACAGCCTTGCAAAAGTGTTAAACCCCCTGCTCATAAATCAATAATTTCACTGGATAACAATTCATACATGTATTTATTACTATGCAAAATATTGAATGAATGAAAAAACTAAGAAATTCCCTTTCTTCATGAACTACCAGCATCAAATGAAACGTGTCGACAATAAATAAACATTGTTTTAGCACGTTAGAGCACTGAAAAATATTTAAGATAACAATAATAATTCATAATCATTCAAATGTGTTAAATTGTTATTATTATTTTGAGGGGTGCTGAGATGAAATTTAGGTGTACTTGAACACCCCTAAAAAGTGTCTCAAATCGCCACTGGCATATTCAAAGAGACCCCCATTCTTGCTTTCCTTCACTTATTTTTTCTCTCACAAACACTTAATCCGATTAATGGATACAGTTCCATATTCTGTCGTCGTCGTCATCTGCCGCTTGTCCGGGGATCGGGTCGCGGGGGCAGCGACCTAAGCAGGGAGGCCCAGACTTCCCTCCCCCCGGCCATTTCCGCCAGCTCTTCCTGGGGGACCCCAAGGCGTTCCCAGGCCAGCTGAGAGACATAGTCCCTCCAGCGTGTCCTGGGTCTTCCCCGGGGCCTCTTCCCAGTGGGACGTGCCCGGAACACCTCACCAGGGAGGCGTCCAGGAGGCATCCTAATCAGATGCCCGAGCCACCTCAGCTGGCTCCTCTCGACGCGGAGGAGCAGCGGTTCTACTCTGAGCCCCTCCCGGATGACCGAGCTTCTCACCCTATCTCTAAGGGAGAGCCCGGACACCCTACGGAGAAAGCTCATTTCGGCCGCTTGTATTCGCGATCTCGTTCTTTCGGTCACTACCCATAGTTCGTGACCATAGGTGAGGGTAGGAACGTAGATCGACTGGTAAATAGAGAGCTTCGCCTTTCGACTCAGCTCCTTCTTCACCACGACGGACCGATGCAGAGCCCGCATCACTGCGGACGCCGCACCGATCCGCCTGTCGACCTCGCGCTCCATTCTTCCCTCACTCGTGAACAAGACCCCGAGATACTTGAACTCCTCCGCTTGGTTCAGGATCTCCTCCCCGACCCGGAGATGGCACTCCACCCTTTTCCGGTCGATTACCATGGCCTCAGATTTGGAGGTGCTGATTCGCATCCCAGCCGCTTCACATTCGGTTGCGAACCGCTCCAGTGAGAGCTGAAGGTCACGGCCCGATGAAGCCAACAGGACCACATCATCCGCAAAAAGCAGCGACCCGATCCTGAGGTCACCAAACCGGACCCCCTCAACACCCTGGCTGCGCCTAGAAATTCTGTCCATATAGGTAATGAACAGAATCGGTGACATAGGGCAGCCCTGGCGGAGTCCAACCCTCACCGGAAACAAGTTCGACTTACTACCGGCAATGCGGACCAAACTCTGGCACCGGTCGTACAGGGACCGGACAGCCCCGATCAGGAAATCCGGTACCCCGTACTCTCGGAGCACCCCCCACATGAGCCCCCGAGGGACACGGTCGAACGCCTTTTCCAAATCCACAAAACATGTGTAGACTGGTTGGGCGAACTCCCATGTACCCTCCAGGACTCCGCGGAGGGTATAAAGCTGGTCCACTGTTCCACGGCCAGGACGAAAACCACATTGCTCCTCCTGAATCCGAGGTTCGACAATCCGACGGACCCTCCTCTCCAGGACCCCTGAATAGACTTTCCCAGGGAGGCTGAGGAGTGTGATCCCCCTAAAGTTGGAGCACACCCTCCGGTCCCCCTTTTTAAAGAGGGGAACCACCACCCCGGTCTGCCAGTCCAGAGGCACTGTCCCCGATGTCCACGCGATGTTGCAGAGTCGTGTCAACCAAGACAGCCCTACAACATCCAGAGCCTTAAGGAACTCCGGGCGGACCTCATCCACCCCAGGGGCCCTGCCACCGCGGAGCTTTTCAACCACCTCGGCGACCTCAGCCCCAGAGATAGAAGGGCCCCCCCCGATGTCCCCAGACTCTGCCTCCACGTCGGAAAGCGTGTTGGTGGAATTAAGGAGGTCTTCGAAGTATTCCTTCCACCGATCCAGGACGTCCCCCGTCGAGGTCAGCAGCGCACCATCCCCACCGTATACAGTGTTGACAGAGCACTGCTTCCCCCTCCTGAGCCGCCGGATGGTGGTCCAGAACCTTTTTGAAGCCGTTCGGAAGTCATTCTCCATGGCCTCGCCGAACTCCTCCCATGCCCGGGTTTTTGCCTCCGCGACCGCCAAAGCCGCGTTCCGCTTGGCCTGCCGGTACACATCAGCTGCCTCTGGAGTCCTACCAGCCAATAAAGTCCGATAGGCCTCCTTCTTCAGCTTGACGGCATCCCTCACCTCCGGAGTCCACCACCGGGTCCGAGGGTTACCGCCGCGACATGCACCGACCGCCCTGCGGCCGCAGCTCCGGTCAGCCGCTTCAACAATGGAGGCCCGGAACATGGCCCATTCGGACTCAATGTCCCCGGCCCCCCCCGAGACATGATCGAAGCTCTCCCGGATGTGGGAGTTGAAGCTCCTTCTGACAGAGGGTTCCGCCAGACGTTCCCAGCAGACCCTCACATTACGTTTGGGCCTGCCAGGCCTGACCGGCGTCCTCCCCCACCATCGAAGCCAACTCACCACCAGGTGGTGATCAGTTGACAGCTCCGCCCCTCTCCTCACCCGAGTGTCCAAGACATGCGGCCCCAAGTCCGATGACACGACTACAAAGTCGATCATCGAACTGAGACCTCGGGTGTCCTGGTGCCAGGTGCACATATGGACACCCTTATGCTTGAACATGGTGTTCGTTATGGACAAACCGTGTCTAGCACAGAAGTCCAACAACAAAACACCACTCGGGTTCAGATCGGGGGGGCCGTTCCTCCCAATCACGCCCCTCCAGGTCTCACTGTCATTGCCCACATGAGCATTGAAGTCCCCCAGGAGGACGAGGGAATCCCCAGGAGGAGCGCTTTCCAGCACCCCCCCCAGAGACTCCAAAAAGGGTGGGTACTCTGAGCTGCCGTTTGGTGCATAAGCACAAACGACAGTGAGGACCCGTCCCCCCACCCGAAGGCGGAGGGAGGCTACCCTCTCGTCCACCGGGGTGAACCCCAATGTACAGGCGCCGAACCGAGGGGAAACCAGTATTCCCACCCCAGCTCGACGCCTCTCACCAAGGGCAACTCCAGAGTGGAAGAGAGTCCAGCCCCTCTCAAGGAGACTGGTTCCGGAGCCCACGCTGTGCGTCGAGGCGAGGCCGACTATATCTAGCCGGAAACTCTCTACCTCGCGCACCAGCTCAGGCTCCTTTCCCGCCAGCGAGGTGACGTTCCACGTCCCTAAAGCTAACTTTTGCAGCCGAGGATCGGACCGCCAAGGCCCCCGCCTTCGGCCGCCGCCCGTCTCACACTGCACCCGACCCCCATGACCCCTCCTGCGGATGGTGAGCCCACTGGAAGAGGGTCCCACGTTGTCTCTTCGGGCTGTGCCCGACCGGGCCCCATGGGAAAAGGCCCGGCCACCAGGCGCTCGCCATCGAGCCCCACCCCCGGGCCTGGCTCCAGGGGGGGGCCCCGGTGACCCGCTTCCGGGCAGGGGCAACTGAGAACCATTGTTGTATTTCTTCATGGTTGGTTTTTTGAGCCACTCTTTGTCTGGTCTTTCACCTGGAACCTGTTTGCCTTGGGTGACCCTACCAGGGGCATGAAGCCCCCGACAACATAGCTTCCAGGATCACTAGGACACGCAAACCCCTCCACCGCGGTAAGGTGGTGACTCAAGGAGAGGATCCATATTCTGTATTTCAAGATAATTAGCTCACTCGCGTGCACTTGCTCCGCGATAATCTTTTAGACTGCAGTCAAACATTCAAAAGGTGTCAAAACCTGGAGAATAGCCCACCAGTACATTAAGTGAGTAGACTAATCAATCTCGGAACATCGCCCGTAAAACCGCACCTTGAATTGGCCTTTGGCATGGATGTGGGTAGGTTGTAGAGAAGGTGAGAACATCCCCAGCTTCCCTCGTGACTCTATTAGTACAGTGATATTGTGGACAGTCTTCTTAACTACCCTCTGCACAGCCATGGCTCTATAAAACTATTGCCAAAGGGAAAAGCATTCATGTTCATCTTCCTATGAAATAAGAATGAAATATTTGAAATATTCAAAACCTTTGAAACAGTTCTACTAGGCCATTGAAGAAGGGAATTCATGGAAAGATGGAAAATCATGTGCTATATTTTTCTTTCATACAAAAAATAACGTTTACAACGTAAACGTAAGTTATGCACGTAATGTATGCAAAAAATACTTTTCCTTGTTATTTTTGTTGATGTGAGGAACATGAGCTGTCATGGCTGCATGTCAGTCTGTTATTAAAACTCACACCTCATTAGTGGTCCAGTCCCATTGTAGGCTAATATATAAAACTCCAGACAACCAACTCCAAACATGGAGGAGTAGTACCCCCCTTAATATTCTCCTAAATCTCTTGCATGTTTCAAACAAAGTCCTGAGAGAAAATCCCAATTAGCTAAATATATGCCATCCACGTCTTAATGAACAATAAGACAGCTGGATTCATACGTTGTGTTGGAGTCGTAGTCTATACTTATTTCCGACTGCTCTGAGCCAAAGCTAGCCTTCACCGAAATGCTAATGATCCTATACCTTCATTTATTAGCGGTTTCCCTGAGGGTGCTATCTATAGTCTTACGGATCAGGACTCTCTCTCTCCTTTCCTCTGTCTCTCCTCTTCTCTTCTTCCTCTCCGTCATTCATCCCTTTCATTCCCTCTAAGCAAGGCCGTAATCATAATACATATTGGGGGGGACACATCCCCCCCCCAATATTCAAATCTGGTCAAAATATCCCCCCCAATATATTGATATGAAAATATAAATGTGCTACGCTAGGACAGGCAACCACGCAAGCTGTCCGAAATTATCATAAAATATGTCATTCGTCCCCCCCAATGTTGATTCCATGGCTACAGCCTTGCCTCTAAGTATAAATAGTTTGGATTTTTTGGCATGGGCATGTGCTTTCAGTCACCAGTGAATATCTGTGGTGAAGAAATGCTAATGGTGCCACCCTATTTCCACAGTAACCTGTCTGTTGCATGTTAAACAGCACAACCTCTGCAAGAACATTTCCAGCAACGGAGCAGGTGTATCGAGAGATTGACCACGACGGATTGAACTCATTACAGTCTGGATCACAGCGTTGTATAACCAAACCAGACTCGCGTATACACGGTGCCTCATAAACAGCTTTACGGCGACTGCCTCGTGGGACTCAGGGTGTCCATAGGCCTCGTTACCATTAGCAACGGTGGTCGTCACACCTGGGCCCTGTCGAGTCCAAAACACCTTGTGGTTTCAATCCCATTGAACGTCCAGAGATATGTGTGATTAGAGTGAGCAAGATGGGGAGGCTGGCTTTGGGCTGTTGGTGCCCTATGATAATGATGTGGTGAGGGCCGCTATTAGATTACCATGTAATTGGATGCTCGTAGCCAAAGCCATTTCCTGTGTGTAGAGGGCTAGTCTCGGATAAATGATCGCTAACCATCAAAGTGTTGTCCATAACGAGTCCATAAGTGTGCCTATAGGAGCATTGGGTAATGGGATTAAACTACAAACACACAAACAGACCCCCCAACACACACACACATACAGACGCACACCCACAACCACATACACACGTTTAGACTTTCCTCTTTATTGTAGATAAAGCTACAGTCTGAAGCAGATTGACCCATAAAGGGGACATCAATTGACTGTGCTTGGCTGCATGTGTCATATTGCATCTGTATTTGAATAATATGTCAGGTCACCCTTCTCTATCTTGTTGCATTAATGCCAAAGAATGTGCTGGCCCATTTGTTAATACAGGACATCAAATTACAAAGAGACTCGAGGCCACACATTTATGGCCATCGTGTGTCATTTTGTTTGACACATGTCTTTTTCATTAAAAATCCCTGTCTGGCGACTCGTTTGGCACCATGGATTTAGTCGGTAATCCTCAAATCAGAGAAGAGGATGAGGTAAAGTATTCACGCAAGCCATGGAGAGGAGGAAAGTTATTCTGTTGAGCGCTTTCTCGTTCACTCTCTCTCTCCCTCCTCCAACTCTTCTTTCTATCACTCCCTCCCCTCTCCTCTTCCTCTCTCGCGCTCTCCCTTGAACCCTTCTCTCTCTCTCTTTCTCCCACCGCCACTCATCTTCTTTTCTCTGTCGCTCTCTCTCTCGCTCCCTCTCCCTCCCTCTACCTCTCCACCCCCCGCTCTCTAAGCCTCCCTCTGCCACGCATTTCCCTCAATCTCTCGCTCTCCTTCCTCCCATCTTTTCTCCCTCTCTCGCTCTCCCCCTCGACCCCTCTTCTCTGCCTCTCTGTCCTTTTCCTCTCCGCACCCTCTGCGACACAGGGTAGTTCATTCCGAGTGGATGAAGGATTTAGAAGGTGCATTCTCGGCATGCATCTGTCAGAGTTAGGGAACCTATCATGAAACTCACTGCTGGGTGAAGTGCAGGGCAACGCTGGATTTGTCTTTTTCTCTCTCTAGTCTTTTGGCAACCGAAAAGCTGGGCTCATGGTAATAACCGACTCTTGTTTCCTCCAGCAGTATACTCCCACACATGGTTATTGTTCCTCACGCCTAAAGCTGCCTTCTCAGCCTAGATTCCCCAGCGCTTGTACGGATAGCACAACACGATACCCTCAACACGCACGCTAACGCACGCGCGCGCACGCGAGCTGGCACACACACACCTGGATTGAACGGCGTGCTGACAGATGCAGAGCAGCGAGCGATGGGTTGCGAAGGGCCATCCGTTTGGTTGTCCAATCAGCGTGAGGGTGTCCTCTGCTTGGACCGGTCTGCCCCCAGCAGCACAGCCCGTAGGGGTCGAAGGTCACGTTCACCTGCAGCGTCACCATCTGCCGGGGACGCGGGGCGTCCGCTGATGATGTCACACGCCAGCAGGATCAAATGCACCTCGTTGGCACTCGAACGTTAATTGCCGTGAACGTGTCTCACACGTTCATGTTTTCACGGACGCGTGCATGCACACGCGCTCACACACAAGCACACACACACCTTTTCTCACGCACTCTCTCAGACACTCTGCCTCGCACATGCTCAATTACACGTCGACACGCGTCGATAGTTAGCAATCCCCCTTTTTTTTCGATTTGACATTTGGCTCAATTTACTCCTGAGGTGAAGGGTCACGTCCCTTCTCTACTTCCCCTCAATGCAGATGTGGGGAGTGACTAGGGTTAGCTCTAACCCTAACCATAAGTCAACCATGGGAATCTCTTGAAGTGCTAATTGGCACGAGCAGCAAGACACGCCTACTGTCTTGAAATCCGTTTTTTTTTTTGGGAGGACCGTTTTCTTCCGCTTATCTATTCTGTCGTTGTTTTTCCGGTCTCCCTTTTTTACCCTCTCGATTCCACATGTCTCGCACACGGCGAGAGGCGACAGAGCCTGAACGGGGGGGGGGGGGGGAACGACGTCAGATGTTTTTGAACCAAAAAAAAGAAACGCCGGTTCGGTTGCTCGTTGGGGTCCATGGGCGAGGCTCCCATCGCCGCGGTGGCTGGCTGCTGTCAAGCGATGCTTTCTGGATGTCCCGGTCCAATGAGCTCGCTCGCTCGCTGTCCGTCTGTCTGTCAACCACTGTCTCCATCAGTGTTTGGTGAGGGGGGGGGGATTTGTGTGTGTGTGCGGGGGGGGGGGGGGGGGGGGGGGGGGCGATGCAGTGACAGATGCCGTGACAGACGTCAACGCACAAATAAAAAAGAGAGAGCGGTAGGGATGAGGTTCCCAAAAAAGGGTGCCGGGGGGGGGGGGGGGGGGTTGGGGGTGGAGAGGTGAGTGGGTTGTTGCGTGGGGGGGAGGGAGGGCGGGCTAGCGGCCGATGGGAGTCCTTCCCAGCCGCGTGGCGAGTCCGATGGCGCTCGGACCGACGCGGCGTCGAAAGACCTCCGGACGAGACGCTCCGACGCTCTCCGGCGTGCCGCGTCCGTGGCATCGGCGACTGACGTCCCTGTTCTTTGCCCCCCCCCCGCCCCCCAACCCCCCCTCCCCCCCGCAGGCAGATGCCATCCACCCCGACTGTGCCTCGGTGGCTCATCACATGCAGGCTCAGGAAGCCTGCCTGAAGACTCGCAGACGGGAGAGCCGCAACCGATCCACCGCGACAGGTCAGTGTGCACCATATATCTCTCGTCTAATAGACGACATTATCCACACGGGGAACTCACGACATCTTTGGGATTTTCGCCCAGGACCCAGTACGGTGCTTTCGATTGCCCAGGGGCCGAGTCATCGATTGCGGAGATGAAGAACGTCCGTGCCCTTCGTCAGTGTTTGATTCAAACTGTGGGGAGCTTATTCAGCCCCCTCTCCAGGTGACTGGGATCTAGGCCAGAGGAACCATGGGACATTAGCAGGTGTAATCAGGTGTGGTCGTTTTCGCCAAGCCTTTATCCAAGCCTGAGAATGACCGTTCATTTGAATCAGGTGTGCTGGAGCAGGGAAACATCTAAAACATGCAGGACTGAGGCTCTCGAGGACCAGGGTTGGCCACCCCTGCACTAGGGGATAGCGTGGTGGTGGTGGTGGTGGTGGTGGGGGGTGATGAGAGGGTGGAGATAGTGGCGCTAGGGGATAGCGTGGGGATGGTGGATGTTAATAAGGGTCAGCCACACTGAGCTCCCGTCTGGCCGCCCCAACGCCTAATTACCGGTCAGCTAATGCGAGGGAGAAGACGAGGAGCTGAACGACGCTGACTTCTGTGGAAAGCATGAAAGGATCACAAGGTCAGAGAGAGGACAGGACGGACGGCGGGAAAGACGGAAATAATTGAGTGACGCCGGGGCGGGAATGTGAACGGCAGGGGCGTCGCCAGCCATGTTTGACCGTGGCTGCAGCCCCGAACCTTTCGAGTGTGGTCCCGAATGTCATTTTGATCTCTCCATCCAATCTATATGTCTTTTTTAAACCATGTGTGCGATGTGGGAGTTTTCGTGACATGCGCTAACAATCTGTCAAAAGAAATGTAGTGTCTTCAGCTCTAACTAGCTAAAGGAAAGGGCGTGGCTCTGGTGGTTCCCGCTGAGTGACAGTCAGTGACAGTGGGAAGAGAGTCATGGGAGAAATGGCAGAACATTCGCTAAACGAACTGGATATTTTTCAATTTTTCCAAGGGAGGAGTAAAGATAAGAATCTAGGTTATAAAGAAACTTGCCTGTTGATTTATGATATAATTGGATTTGGCACATACATTCACGATAACAATGAATGTCTATATTACACAAAGCTCCAAAAACTGTACATCTACTCTCAAAATGTGCAAAAACTATTTGCTTGCACGTGGTGCGTGCTCACATTCTATGATTATATCTCTAGCTGAGGTCAAATTAAACACAATCTAGTTAAGGTCCGATATTAGGTTTGGGCTAAGCCCCGAATGTTAACAATGCCTGGCAATGCCCCTGGTGAATGGCAGTGAATAGTCTTCTTTGGGGACAGTTATCAATAAACGGACTTGCTTCAGGTCGTTGTCAGGTGAATGGTGTCATTTGGTGTGTGTACATACACACTGTGTGTTCAAGGTAACGTTCCTTCACAAAGCACATCTGAAAACAAGAAATCTTGCAACCATAGTGCTGTACAATACAAGAAAAACACATATTTACATCAGAATTAAATCGAAAAGGATCAAACAAATCAAACATTGTAAAATGTTCAAATCAAAAACCCCGTACATCTCAGACAACATCATAGGCTAAAGAGAAAAGATGTGTATTTCATCTAGATTTCAATATGGCCAAATGGTCTGGGTGCAAGGTCGTATTTCACCCTTCTCGTTGCCATTTTTAAGGTACATTGCCTACCCTGACCCTCCTGCCCTGTTCCCATTCAACACGGTCACTGTCATTTATGGCATGACCAAAAAGAACTGCAAGGTAGGCCGACTGGTTGCACTCACAAATGTAGCAGGTAAATGAAAGAACGCAGTCGAAAACGCGAGTGTGCGTGCCCGCAGCATGCGAGTGTGTCCCCGCGCTCGTGTGTCTCAACATGTCCCCAAAGTTACCTTTTTTATCGCGGTGTGCAGTTCAACTCCCCCAGGCCCCAGCTCTCTTCTCAGTCTCGCTCCGACGCCATCCATCACCACGACAGCATCGCGGGGATGGAACAGAAAGCAAGGGAGTTGGCTTATCTGGAGGAGGAAAGAGTGAGCGACAAATAAACGAAAACACCCGGGATTGCCAAGCCATCTAAACATGTTGAGTTTCCTTTATTAAGGCAGCCAGATGGATCCGTCTAATAAATGTCGTTCATGACTTCAAAGACCATTCGAAGAACAGGTCGACAGAGGTCGCTTTCACCGAATGAAGGATTCAAAGGTAAATACGTCATGTTTAAACAAACATCGTGCCAACAAACATCAGTTCGGCAAATGCGTGAGACATGACATGAAAGCCCAGTGTTCATCTGATACAGAATGGGTTTCTGTTACGAAAATGGATGAAAAATAACCACTGATTATGCCCTGTGTCTTGTTCTGTCTTCTCCTCTCGCTCTTTCTTTTTGTTCTTTCTCTCTTATGTCACCTCTCCATCTCCCAGAGAGCCACAACGACGCAGTAACCGCAATCACGTATCGAATCACGTCTCCCATTGAAGGATCTTGTCCCTCGCATCCAAACGACGCCCAGCACTTTGCGCAATATCGTAAACAGCGTTAGGAACAAGGGTTGTCAGCGTAGAAGCAACGGAAGACAGAGGCGGCGTTAGGTTGTGAACTGTACCCCCCTTAGCCTGGGGGGGGGGTTTGAAACTTGAGAAGAGAAAGGACTAATAATTCAGGGCCCTTGGCAAACCAGATCATGTCTATACTGCAACAATATAAACCATGTATTTCCAATAACACTGCTCCTTTAGTGGACTATAAACCTCTATAAATGTCAGATGATGGATTTTCGTTTCTTTTTTTGTATTTACTGGATGGACTGCCGCGACGCACAAAAGACCAGGAGAAAAGATTCTGACCGGAAAACAGGCATACTTGACTCCATTTCCTCACCTCTAGCCATTTCAGACCGCAGGTTTTTCCAGCGCTTAAAGAACACAGTATAAATCAGAAGATAGTAGAGTCTCCGGTGAACCTTTTAGTGTCCCCCCATAATAGCCTTCTCCGAGGTAAGATAGGAAGATAGCTCGAGCTTTTATCGGAAAGCTTGCAAACGTTGGTCGGGCACAACTTACGGTGCACGTCGTGCGTCCGTAAGTGCGCACGTGCGTGCCCGCGTGGATGGTTGGGGTTCGTCATTGTACGCTCACATGGTTAGGCATAAAGAAGGAGTCATAGGTTCCGCTATCCTAATGGAGATAACCCCTCCTGAAATAGAATGTTCATGAATACAACACACAAAGTCTCTGTTTCGGATAACGTGAGGAGGAGGGCACTTGGGCCAGGCGATTAGGCTACTTAGTGCACCTGCGGATGGAGAAAGGGAAAGAATCCCTCCATTCATCCATCACTCCGGCTTCATTCTCTGACAGAGAGCAAGACTCGAGTTAATAACTACCTAATGAGGTTGATTACTAAGGCCACCGGCTACACCTCTCAGCCTTCACACTCACCACAACGGGAAGAATTTCGTGTTCGTGTTGTGCAGACGTAAACAAATATATGAGTGGTCGTTCATTAGCCGGAATGCTGTTAGCGCCCTCAACTCAACCGCCCGGTGCTAAAAACAGCCATACTGTCCATACACGTCACGGTAGATATGATATTAACGACACGGCCAATATATATATCACCTGAAAACTTAGTTTGACCAGGGAGAGAGGACGACGCCAGCGTGATTTGGCAACCTCCAAACTGAATTCCCGGTATCAGCCAAAAGCGATTTTGATTATGAATGAGAAGTCGTCTGACTCAGTGCCTGTTTTAAGTGATGCTGGTCTGAAGGTCTTTGATGTTGCAGGCGTTCCGGCGGGGGAGAGAACAAGAGAGAAAGAGACAGAGGCAGACAGAGAGAAAGGAAGAGAGAGAGAGATCGAGAGAGATGGCCCTCTCATTACCACTGGAAGAACATATCAGAGACGCCGTGTGGGGGACACAGAGGAGGACTTCAAACGTCACTAAATCAAACGCTCCTCTCCCCTCACTTGAGGGAACCCCCTAGAACAATTCTGTTTTTCTTGACGGGATGAGAACTCATACGCGAGGGGTAGAAGTTTACTAGAAATCCAGACATTTAGGCCGACTGAATCGGTTTTAAGAATGGAATGGAAGGAGAGCATAAAGTTTGAAGAGAGAGAGAGAGAGAGAGAGAGAGAGAGAGAGAGAGAGAGAGAGAGAGAGAGAGGATGAGTCACAGGGATTGACATCCAAGGGTTCATTAGCATTTGGAATAGATTGTCTCGTCTCTAAGACCTTGGTCTTATCTCAGGAGTGCCTCTGCCTACTCAATCAGAATTAGACGCAAGTCCCAAATTGAACAAACCTTCTTTCATTAGCTTTCAACAGAGTCAAATACATTTTCTATTTGTCTCTCTGTTTCACTCTGCCTTCCTTCCTTCACCTTTCTCCAGGTGAACAAATCAAAGGTGGTTTGTGGTGACAGTATGTGTGTGTGTGACATGTGTGTGAGGTGTAAGTGTGTGGGGAGTGATTCAGCACGTGCCTGCCTTTGCATGTATGTGAAAAGGGCCCGAGATGCAATTTTGTGCGTAAATGATGCGTGTGGAACCACACATTCTGTGTGGGTATGTTTGCGCACAGGTTATAAGCGTGTCCAACAATGAGAAATAATTAGCTTACCAGAATGGCCAGAGAGAAGAAAGGGAGCTTTGGATCTTCTGTTGAAACGCCACCCTTGAGCTCTCATTAACATCCCGCCGATGAGAGAGAGAGAAAGAGAGATAGGGTGAAACGGGGGGAAAAAGAGATAGAACTAGAGAGAGTGAGGGAACGAGAGAGAGCATGAGAGAGATAGGGACAGAGGGAGGGAGGGAGAGAGAGAGGGGGGAGAAAGAGATAGAACTAAAGAGAGTGAGGGAACGAGAGAGAGCATGAGAGAGATAGGGACAGAGGGAGGGAGAGAGAGAGGGGGGAGAAAGAGATAGAACTAGAGAGAGTGAGGGAACGAGAGAGAGCATGAGAGAGATAGGGACAGAGGGAGGGAGAGAGAGAGAGGGGGGAGAAAGAGATAGAATTAGAGAGAGTGAGGGAACGAGAGAGCGCATGAGAGAGATAGGGACAGAGGGAGGGAGAGAGAGAGAGGGGGGAGAAAGAGATAGAATTAGAGAGAGTGAGGGAACGAGAGAGAGCATGAGAGAGATAGGGACAGAGGGAGGGAGAGAGAGAGGGGGGAGAAAGAGATAGAACCAGAGAGAGTGAGGGAACGAGAGAGAGCATGAGAGAGATAGGGACAGAGGGAGGGAGAGAGAGAGGGGGGAGAAAGAGATAGAACTAGAGAGGGGGATGGAGAGCGAGGAAAAATGGATAGAGAGAGGAAGGATAGAGAGAGAGCGCGTGTGAGAGAGAGAGAGGGAGTATACTAAGATAATACTCGCTTTGTGGACGTGCTATCTATCACTTCAACTCATCTCACAATTCACTTCAACACACAATTGACCTTCTCCTTGCCTGCCCTCTTGCCAAACGGCCTCCCTCACCCCTGCGATGACACAACCCCCATGACACAACCCCGAAGAAGGCATTTATGTTTTTAACACCCGCATTTAGCGTTAGCCGTGTATGGGCGCTTTCTTCATTTGACATTCCAAAAGGATTCCTGCCAGTTATCCATCCATCCACACTCTTCAGGATCATATCTTATTTTTACCAATGGGGACTCCTGACATTAATCGTCTTTCAGGGGTTGATGAAGATTGGATTTACATTTTCAATTACCTCCCAAGTCAACCCCTTTTCTTTTTTTTACAGGCTACCACTGGTGTTCTCAAACAGCCAAGAAAGGGATTATTAGTCTTCATCTTAAACATTGTCCTTCAGCTGAACCCTATTATGACATATAGCTTTATAAAGTTCACAACAGACTCATGTGTAGAGGTATAAATCAGTTTTCTGCCGGTCCGCTGAAGGGAAGTGACATGCCACCCTAACATCCTGTCTTCCTGTGTCCGTCAGGCTGCCGGACGGAGTGGGATGATATTCGCTGCTGGTACCGTGCCGAGGTGGGCCAGGTCGTTAGCGTCTCCTGCGCTAACGTGTCCCAGCTCTTTGCCAACAACCAAGGTAACGCCCGTCTAACCTTTGACCATGTGACCTCTATAAAAATACCAGGATGTCGCTGAAGCATCACAGTCAGCCATGTTTCGGTTTCATCGTTGCTAGGGAAGCCGGTGACACATGATTAGCAATAAAAGAGCTCAGCACTGGCTGTGCAGTTGTGTTCCTACGGAGAGAAGTTTGTTTGTTTGAACTTTGACCGTGGTTGCCGTTGGCCTTTCAAAGCGCAGCCAATGAGATAACAGCTGTAGGGTATGTGATGTAGCCGACAGGGCAGAACACTAATAACAATAATAGAATACTAACACTCAATGTTTCAGAGTTCAACAAACTGTACGAGAAAGAGAGTCAGGGAGTCAGGTGGCTGAGCGGTTAGGGAATCGGGCTAGTAATCTGAAGGTTGCCAGTTCGATTCCCGGCTGTGCCAAATAATGTTGTGTCCTTGGGCAAAGGCACTTCACCCGACTTGCCTCGGGGGGAATGTCCCTGTAGTTACTGTGTCGCTCTGGATAAGAGCGTCTGCTAAATGTAATGTAAATGAAGAGAAACACATGGCAAAACCTCATCAGTCAGATGGGGTGTTTGGACCTGAACAAAGAATTTCCAGGACCTTCCTTCTTTTGAATAAAACTGAAATGCCTCGTACACATAACATTTACATTTAGTCATTTAGCAGACGCTCTTATCCAGAGCGACTTACAGTAAGTACAGGGACATTCTCCCCGAGGCAAGTAGGGTGAAGTGCCTTGCCCAAGGACACAACGTAATTTTGCACGGCGGGGAATCGATCCGGCAACCTTCGGATTACTAGCCCGATTCCCTCACCGCTCAGCCACCTGACTCCGTCGACGTGCGAAGTTCTTCACACCCTGTGGTTAGCGTTCGCGTTGTCGAAAAACACGTGAACAGCTACCTTGCGCACATGGCGCGTACCTCTACGTCGCCCCCGCCCCGAGTGTCTGCTCCTTGCCTTGCACCTTACCTCGCGGTGAACGGAGACCACATTTCTTATCACGACTCCAAAGTTTGGGTTTACTCCCATCGTCGAATCTTGAGACATCCATCTTTGGAGTTTACAATTCGTCTGAGTGGCCAAGGTTATATTTAGCCTGACTGAGGATGTGTGTTATGGTCGGTTTGTGACAGTGTTTTGAATGAAGAACTGGGCCCATGGTGGATCTTAAGGATTCCTCCACTGTGAGATAAAGCTCTGCTTCTCCAGGCTGTGTATACATGACCCCACACCCGCCCAGCTGGCCCGCCCAGCCAAGACAAATAAACAGCCACAGACTCTCATGCCTCATAAAATGGTTGATGTTAGGTAAAGAGTAGCCGTTGTAAATGCGCGAATTACTGTGTAAACGGGTAACATTTGTGCACATACAGACACGTCCGTGTGTGCGTGCAATGCCGCTTGTACAAGGACCGGTAACTTGGGTCCGCTCTGTGTATCTCCTTGGAGTCCGAAACAAACCCCATATATATATCCATATATATATACGGAGACAGCTTTATGATGTGCATGTGGAGGATTTTTGTTTGTGTGTGTGTGTGTGTGTTAAGGCAAGGGTCCTGTGTGTGTGTGTGTCGGGGGGGGAGGTTAAAGTTCTTATTTTTCTCAGTGAATGTGGGACTGCTCAATAACAGGTGAGAAAAAAAAGAAATTGATGAAAAGAGAGGGCGAGAGAGAGAGAGAGAAAGAGAGAGAGAGAGAGCGAGAGAGAAAGAGAGAAAGAGAGCAAGAGAGAGAGAGAGAGAGAGAGAGAGAGAAAGAAAGAGGGACCTAAAGGGAGAAACCCTCCATGAAGCTCTTGCTGAGGAGAGAGCGCGAGTGAGACGGAGACAGGCACAGAGAGAGCCCTCATCAAAGCCCGCCGTGTAACTTGAGCTCGGGCTTCAGCGTGTGGAGGTGTGGGGTGAGGGAGGGAAGGGGGGGAGGGAGGGGGCCTCGGAGAGCGTGGGGGAGGAGGGGGTGTTATGGTTAGTCCTTCACAACCTCTTAACTCCGTTCGGCGTAGGTGCCTTGTTCTCCTCCCTCCCCTCTCCCCAGGCTTCCTCCCCCTCAGACTCCCCTCTGGGTGAGGCGTCCACGAGGTCGGTGGATCCCGCTCCAGCGAGAGGCCGAGAAAGAAAACACGCAACGAAAAAATGAGGAAATAATGGGGAAATCAAAGGGTTCGCCGGGAGAGTCAAGAGTGTGAGGAAGGAGTGTTAGCGCTGCTCGTTAGCCACATTGGTTCGGCGTTGTTCTGTCTCTGGGGTCTTAGCCCTAGCCCTGGCCTGCTCTTGGCTAGCTCGCTCAGCCAGCGAAATCACCCGCCCCCTGACAATGTCTGCAGGGCTCCAAGCTACGCTAAGCACGCCACAATATGCTAAAGCTAAAACATGGAGGCGAATTCCGACAGGCTGAGTTTTCAGTCAAACCGCCCACAACTCAATCCCCCACACTCTGCCACGGCAGTCTTGCGGAAAAAAAACGGGCAAATGTATGTCCATCAACCATCCATCATTTTATAGGCCAATGTAGAGTTCACTACGAGTTCAATGTCCTCCCGCCACACAATCTCATCCGTTTTACTTTTCTCTTGGACTCTCTCTCGTATGCATTCGCACTCACACAGTTTAATACAGTAAGCACAAGGACATTCCCCCGGAGGCAAGTAGGGTGAAGTGCCTTGCCCAAAACGTAATCTGGCCCGGGAATCGAACTGGCGACCTTCAGATTACCAGCCCTAATTCCCTACCGCTCAGCCACCTGACTCCCTAAATTAATTTGGTGACCTTCGATACTATCTTGTTTGCAGTACAACTTGTGGGAGTGTGTCCAGTCTAACTAACTTTCGACCATGCAGGGAGAAAGTTCCAACCTCCAACATTCATTCATATTCATCATATCACTCCGGCCGTTGGTCCTTGAGACATGTGTGGAGTCAGATGGCTGAGCGGTGAGGGAGTCGGGCTAGTAATCAGAAGGTTGCCAGATCGATTCCCCGCCGTGCCAAATGACGTTGTGTCCTTGGGCAAGGCACTTCACCCTACTTGCCTCGGGGGGAATGTCCCTGTACTTACTGTAAGTCGCTCTGGATAAGAGCGTCTGCTAAATGACTAAATGTAAATGTAATGTAATGAGACATCCAGCAGAGCTCTGAACGAAGTGGTGTGGGCAAGTTACTGTTCTGTTACAAACGGTTATAAAGCTTCCGTGTAAACACGTGTGCACACGAACAGGATGTCATAGCGTGTAGCTTTTCGATTCATGGCCGACAGCTGGAAGGCTGTGTGTTCAGTATGTGTGTGTGTGTGTGTGTGGGTGGGTGTAAATGTGTGTGCGCATTGTGAAACAATGAGAACAAGACCATTTGTGTGTGTGTGTGTGTGTGGGTGTTTTACGATGTGTGTTATCCGTCATCTTTCCTCTAGACGATGAGGGAGAGGCGCATCTCCATATCCCCCCCCCCCCGCTCCCCCCCCCCCCCATGTTATTAGGAAGCAGATGGAATTATGGTCCGTCCCATTAAATCCTAATGAACGGAGCAGGAGGGATATATCTCCAGTGACCGACACTCCTCGTCCATCATAGCATCAGCATATGTCACCGTGTGTGTGTGTGTGTGCGCTTGCCTGTGTGTATGTGTGTGTGTGTTGTGTCTCTTCGACTCACTTCATCCATCACGGCGATGGCCCAGTTGTGTCCGTGAATTTCACCCGCCACAGAAAATGGACGGTTGTCCACAACGGACAGAAAACCTCTCCCACGTTGGACACGCCCCCGTGACGTGGGATTGGTCGCAGGTGACCTCACCCGACGTTTCCAGGGTCCAGCGGTTCGAAACAGCGACGGTCTTACTGGATGGGCTATCTCCGGGTGTTGTCCGGGAGTCTAGATGGGTCAGCCGAGACAAACCTCCAAGTCATTCTGACCCTCACTGACCCGTAGCTGCTCTGCATATTCATATCTGTCAAAACACGCCAGTCTTGAATTGTGTTGGGAGCGCAACCCTGTTGGTGTTTTGTGCCTCTTGAACGCACATCCGAAAACACACACACACGCACAAGCAGTTTTGTTTTTGTTGCTTTTTTAGATTGCTTGGACTACTTTGTAATATGGTTCTCCTGCCATCTGGACATAGTGGGATCATTAGGCCCAGCTTAGGACTGTGTGCATTCCTGTCCTCTTCCTTCCGTGATTTCTACATCCTGTCATCTGTCTTTTTTTTTTTATCAGTGACGCGGATATATGTTTTTAGTGCGTGTGTGTGCAAGCGAGTGCCATAATGTTGAAATATGATTTTACAATGTGTGTACTATATGTACGTTGACTTTGGCCTTGGAGTCTGATTGGCTGCCGTGTCTCCCAGGTCGCATCTACAGGAACTGTACAAAGGACGGCTGGACAGACCTGTACCCCTCGTACGAGGAGGCTTGCGAGTTTGCCGAGGATGCGGAGACGGAGACTGAGGTAGATGCTCCAAAATCTCCCTTCGCTGTGACTCACCCGCTCACCCGGAATGACTCGCAGCCTTTGATGTACGACTTATGTAAACTGCTTTCTGTCTCCCTGTACTGCTTTTTTTTTTAAGGCTCCATCTGTCTTTTTGTCTCTGTGCCAGCCTGTCTCACTGCCAGGCTGTCTGTCTCCCTGTTAGTCTGCTTGTCTCGCAGTTAGTTTGCCTGTCTCACTGTCGATCTGCCCATCTCACAGTTAGTCTGCCTGTCTCACTGAGGCTGCATTGCTCCTTTGCTGAACCTGAGAGTGGATCCGATTTTTGGGGATGAACACAGCCAAGCGGCATTCGTGTCACAGCCAGCATCTTTCCAAGCGGATGTCGAGTGTTCCTCGCACGTGAGAGTCGTGGCTCTGGCTGCAGGGCGGGCCCCTGGACCCACTAGTCAGGCTGGATGTGAAGCTTTAGTCTGAGACGGAGTCCGAAACGGGGAGGTTTGCAGGAAAGACAGATAAAGAGATGAGCTGTGTACAGTCGATCGTTACAGTGTGCAGACCCTAGGATGTCCGTCTTCTATCCAGTCGGCCCCTTTTCTCCGGCTTATTTTCCAACGGCCCCCTTTTTTGTCTTTATCTGTTTATCCTCGTCCCCGTTCTCTTCTGCTCTCCTTCCTCACGGCTGAGCAGCGGTGCTTACACTGAGACACACACATTCAATTCCACTCTCCCACACACTGAAGACCAGACACGTGTGCACGCACGCACAAACACACACACACATACAGTACATACACACTTACTTCCCCGCCAAGCCAGGGGCAAAGAGCTGGAGCATGCCCTCCATGTGATCGTGCTCATTAAGAACAGTCTCTCTCCCCAGACAGAAATAAAACAGTCTTTTTTTCCTGTCTGGAGAAATGAATTAGCTGCTTGCACCGCTTTTTGCATAATTCGAATTTGTGTCGAGCCAAACAGCATCAAGGGCCAGGTTGGAGGAGGAGATGAGCTTCTCCACTTTCCCAGAAAGTGAGATTGACGAAAGCCTTCCGGATTGTTCTTTTTTTTTCTTCTCCAGACAACGTACTTCTCGACCTTCCAACAGGTGTACACGGCGGGCTACGCCACCTCCCTCATCACCCTCATCAGTGCCATCTTTGTTTTCACCGTGTTCAGGTAAGCCGGCTGTCCAAACGTAGGTGAGAAATACAGTAGAACCTGAAGGCGCACGAGGAGACAGGAAATGCACTCCCCCTTTCAACAGGAAGTTCCACTGCACCAGGAATTACATCCACATCAACCTGTTCTCCTCCTTTATCCTGAGAGCCAGCGCGGTCTTCGTCAAAGACGGGGTGCTGTTCGCTGACGAGAACCTAGACCACTGCTTCATGTCCACGGTGAGTGCAGCACGGTGGAAGAGGGACACTTCTCCATCGCCCTCCATCCCTCACCATCGCACATGCGACTTTTCCATGACAGCAGAAGCCCCCGAGTTGCGAATTGACACGGCGTCCCTCTCAACCCCTAAAGGGTCAAATTTGGTCACGTCGTGGCCCTTAGATTGTCGTCAGGCCGTTAGAGGGCGGACGCGTCGTCTCTAAGGGGCAGGCGGGACAACGAGCTAGGGCCGGCTCCAGCCGCTCGCGTCAAACTCGAGAATCCCAAGAGCAACTGTGGGAAGGAGGCGAGCCCCTCTCTCACGGGCGGATTGCTCGTCCGATAGAATAATAGGATGCCGTGCTTCAAAATGAACCCCCTGCCTCCTCTCCGCACCCCCCCCCCCCCTACTATCCCCCCACCCTTGTTCCCACTCCGTGCTTCTGGCAAGACTTGGGGATCAGCAGATGAACGGCGGCCCATTACGGGGGCGATGTGAGAGACAGATTTAGAGGAGGGCTGTGCTTGTGTGTGTGTATGTGTGTGTGTGTGTGTGTGTATGTGCGTGTGGTTCTCGGTCTCTCGTTCACCTTGGGACAGCGGGGGCTAGATTTGGAAAGTGAATCCACCTGTGAATCCACGCTGGGACCCGGCTGAGGGATTAGAGAAATAGAAACCTCAAAACGTGTGAGGATAGGAGATAGTGTGGATCGTGACCTAGGGGGTGGAGGTCAAGGCCTAGGTGGGGTTGGGTGGGTGGGGGTGGGGGGTGGTCTCTCTGTAGATAGGCGCGGACCCTCATCTTTAGTGGCTTTGAAATCGCCGCCCTGATATCGACTCCAGTCTGAACGGACCTCTTTCCCACAAGGGGGTCCATATTGACAGTGACCTCGCTTCGAGACGAATTAGAACACGCACACACACGAGCCCCCACAAAAAACGCTCGCACATTAACCGACTGGACTCACACACACAGACACACACATGCGCGTCATTGAGCAGAGGTTTTCCCGATATAGTATCGATCCACTTTACGGTGCTTATGATCAGTTTCCCCGGCACCATCCGGCTATCACAGACCTCCCAGAGTCGCTCGACGCTGACAGCACAGGCCAATCGGAGTACGCGAGAAACGTTGTCTGAGACGCCGACATGTTACTACAAAGGCCAAATGTCGATGCTTTCTTCCCGTAGACTTCCTGCAAGTCGGCGGTGGCCTTCTTCCAGTTTAGCATCCTGGCTAACTACTTCTGGCTCCTGGTGGAAGGCATGTACCTCCAGACCTTGCTGGCCCTCACCTTCGTCTCCCAGAAGAAGTATTTCTGGTGGTACACTCTCATCGGCTGGGGTAGGTGTCTCTCGCTCTCTCTCTGTATCAGTCCCGGTCGGTGTCTCTCTCTCTCTTTCTGTCCCTGTCTCTCCGTCTCTGTCGCACTCTCTGTGTTTGGGATTGGTATATATCTGTCTCTCTCTCTCCATCTCCGTCTCTCTATCGGTCTCTTTGTGCGTCTGTTTCTGTCTTTCTTTTCCTGTGTCTCTCGTTATTTCTGTATCTTTTTTTCTCGCTCTATGCTTCACGCCTGTCGTCTATGTCGCAGGTCTCCCAGCTCTTATACTGATGGTGTGGGTCCTGACGCGCAACTTTTACGACAACCGAGGGTGAGGATGAATCTTGCCCAAGCAGATGTGATAGATGCGATCGAAAAAAACACACACTTTTAAGGGGACAATGTGGATGATGACGGGATGATGTGTGGATGATGTTGCTCTGCCTCTACGTAGATGTTGGGATGACACGGATGTGGCCTTTATCTGGTGGATCATCAAAGGACCCATTACTGCATCACTACTGGTGAGACTACAAAAACAAATGCAACTACAAATCCCATCACAACGTAGGCTGTTTGGCCCGTCACTTTATTGGATGGTATGGAATGTGTGTCATTCAGAGGCGAAAAGACAGTACTTAGGGTGCGAGCTCAGCCTAACCACGTCCCCACCTGTCCAGGTCAATTTCATAATCTTCATCAACGTGATTCGAATTTTGGTCCAAAAGCTCAAATCTCCCGGTGTTGGAGGGAACGACACCAGTCATTTCATGTAAGTCTCCGAGAAACATCCTTCCATAATTACATTTATGAAGTACACACACACACACACTCACACACATTGACACCCCCTCCCACATACACTCACAGATATATTCTTATCTCCGCTCTGTGCGTGTGTCCATTCAGGAGACTGGCCAAATCCACTCTTTTCCTGATCCCTCTGTTTGGGATGCACTACATGGTGTTTGCCTTCCTACCGGAGAACACGGGAGAGGAGGCCCGTATCTTCATAGAACTGGGCCTCGGCTCCTTCCAGGTGTGTGCGCGCGCGTGTGTGCGAGCGCCTCGAAACGCGAGCGAGGAGAGTTGTATTTATTTTCACGAGGACATTTACCGCCGCAAGTGTTGTGTTTAATAAATGGTCATCTCCCTCAGGGCTTCGTTGTGGCTCTGCTGTACTGTTTCCTCAACGGAGAAGTAAGCAGGGAAGAGTTATACGCCGTGGAGACAAAGTCAGAGATACATTTTAAGTCATAAACATATATGATATTTCCTCACCGGGTCGTATACGTCTTGGTGACAGTAGTGTGTGTGTGTGTGTGTGTGCGCGCGTGTGTGTGTGTCAAGGTTCAAGCAGAGCTGAAGAAGAGGCTGTGGAAGTGGCAGACTCAGGGCTACCTGAGCTACAGCAAGCGGCGTCGCACCCTGTTCACCGAGAGCAGCACCGTCACCCAGATCTCCGTCCTGGAGAAGTCCAGCCCCAAGGGGCCCCCCAACACGGACACCCTGGTCAACAACACCATGTCCTCGGTCTGAAAGGAGGCAACAACAACAACAAAAACCCGCCTCTCTCTCCTCTTCATCTACCTCTCCTCCTCCTCACCCGCAGCGTCTTTCTCCTCTTCCCCCTCCTCCTGCTCACCCTAACCCTGCCTCTCTCTCTCCTCTTCATCTACCTCTCCTCCTCCTCGCCCGCAGCGTTTTTTTTGTTCCTCTTCCCCCTCCTCCTGCTCAACCCTAACCCTTCTCTCTCTCCCCTTTTATCGCTCTGCTCGGCCCTTTTACCGAACGGATTGAACCCTGTGGTGGCCAGATCTCAGATATTTCTCTGAATGTGCAAAGAACGAGGGGCAAGTTTGGTTTCTTTGCTGAAGTGAAGGGTCGCTGGATGAGTTAGCAAAGGGGTCTGTCTCTAGCTCTATGTTGTGTGCCTGTTAACTAGTTTATACATTTTATTTGATGATCAAATATATATATATATATATTGTTGATTGGTTTCTAGATTGATCTGTGTATTGCTATAGTTAAAGATAATGTTGTTCGTGAATGCTTCAGGTTACCGTAAAGCAGCGGAATCATTGCTTTCTTACGGTCCAGTGTCACAAGGACACATACAGGACATGTCCACCAGGGTAATTTGAATGAACGTGTTGTGCTTGAGTTTCTGCTACAACTGACAGACTTTGGGAGGCGGGCAGTGTGGCTAATGGTCAGGCTAGCATGGAGAAAGGCCCATGAATGAACGAGGAATCCCATGCCTGTTACATTTGTGGCAGTGCAGGTGTAGGTGAGATGAGGCCGTCTGAACAGGTCCAGATGGAAGGAACCATCCAGAAGGCCTTCTCACAAGGGAACAGTGTTCACAGTGAGACAGGGCTACCGTAGGGACCCAATGAGACCTGTGACACCATTCAAACACTGCCAGGGACCTTAGTTTGCAGAAAAAGCAGAACACCATTTAGTATCCTCCTCATCAACCAAACTGTACAGTACCGCTTTAACCTTACCGATTTCCACTACATGCAAGATGTTGCACAGTGCATTAGCGCACATCTGGAGCACTAGACTGTAAAACATGTTTTATTTCAGATTTTGAGGTTTTCTGTTTGAAGTTGTTTATCTTACTGTAGTGCTGTTGTAAATAGACATGAATGAGTTGTGAGGTGTGAGTGTGCTTGGACAATTTGTAATCCTTGCTTCAAAACATTTTGCAAGGCAGGTTAACCTGCTCTAGGATTGAGTTTGAAGTCGGTATTTTTGTATCGCAAAGGTATGTGTAAACTGCTGAAAGAAACATTACAAATGGGAAATAAGTGGTAATCAAGTTATATCATAATTTAAATAAATCAATATTTTATATATATCAACTGAAAGAACACTTTTAAAAAGAAGACGTGTGTCACTATTAGGTACTGTATACAGGATAGTGTAGGAAACAAGTGTTGTGTCAATTGATTTGTTACATTAACTATTTGTAAAAGAACAACCTTCGAATTGAATGTTTAATTTGTCATGAATGACAATATCTATTAGACAAAAACACAAAAGCTAAATTTGTTATTTTATAAAGGGATACAAAGATATTGTAAGCAGTAAAGCTACTGAAAATTGGCTAGACATATTAAATCCAGTAGGATTATTCCTAGTTATTGGAGGATTTTGTGTCTGATTTGAAAGCAACATCTGGCCACCAGATACATGCTAATGAGACTGGATATGATTGGCTTCAGCAATGTTGCCAAAGCTCTGTTGAATGACTAACCAATCCCTATCTTCACTCACTCCTTATTATGTGTGAACCTTGTAGAACAATACAGCCAGTCCACCCCCCAAACAATACAGGGTCTGTGCTTAGATACAAGCTTTGATTTACTTGTATTATATGTATTTTCAGTGGTCAGTGTATGAATGTTTAGGCCCTGGGTGATTTGTTGGTGTGTATAAGTTTTGAAAGTTGAAAGGGCGAGGTTTAGTGGCCGTGCAAGAAGAACTTCATGATGCTCGCACTGTCTGAGGCAAGCATCACATCTGCAGACATTGAAGGGTCACTAATGGATTGAGGTAATTGGTAGTTTTCTGACTGGATTAGGCAGTACTCCGGATTAAGTGATCAGAGAACTGTATTTGTAGTTGGGTCACTGCGGACTCATGTTTTGAAAGACGGCCATGGAATTGGACTCCTTCAGATATCTACATACAGTACCTTTGTAAACGATATAGTATTATTTCATAGATGTAAGCAGTGATCTGAAAACCCGAAAGCAAACGACCAGCAGTGCCTTCACTGTGCATCTGGGTTTATTTGATCACCACTCTCTAAAAGGCAATGCCTTTTGTTCAAAGTCATGAATTAAATTGTATAAATAATCTGAATTTGTACAGTATATATCTTATATATTAATACGCTGTATAGGACCACATGATTTTCCTCTGTACATTGTAGCTGTGGATTCCTATGACAATGACATTGTTCAGAAGGAGCTGCACACAGCTTTGCATTGACTGTATGATTGTAAACTGACAACGCGATCAATTGAGAACATTTGACTTGAGACGCATAATTCAAGAGCTCAAGGGGTGGAGCTGTTGCTGTTTGTAAACAGTATTTATTTTGGCCCTCTGTAACAGTGCAATTTTCCATTCCCAGGTTTCTGACGACTACACGACTGAAAGTTTCTGAGTGATGTCATTTCTTTGTGGGAGAGGGAGAGTGGGCCGCACATTGAAACAAACACAATGGCACAAATCACCCAAGCAAAATCCATGAGTCCAAAACATTTAATAATTTGATAATTCAATAAATGTACAAAACTCTTCTAATATGTACACCAAAACAAGACAATGAAAAAAAAAAAGAAAAAAACAATTACGTTTACAAACACATAGTAGCAGGCAACGCTCAAAAACAAGCAAGATACCATAAGTCCTTAGTTACATTCATACATCAGTGAAAAGACTGTTGACTCCATCTGGAGCACTCCACATCTGCCTGGACCCACGGTCCCACACTAAAACTAAAAATACAACGGCTTAATCTAGGATCCCTTGCATTTTTGTAACTAACAAATGACGGATCACTTTCCTGTCTGGCACAGTACCATCCAGAGGAGGTTTGGAATGGAAAACGAATTGAAGAAGGCGGTTTGTCCTTATAGAAATATATGCAGTTATGCCATCTATCAGTGAATGGTACGAAACTAATGATTAATATGTGTTTATATATCTTATTTTTTCATAGAAATATATGGCACTAACTTTTCATCTTCTAAACAAATGTCACAACACAGTTGACATTCAAAGGATAAGTACTGAGAATGCATTTACAAAGCATTGAGAAGGTGTTGAGATAACACATGATGAAAGTCTGCTGAATGAGGCCATTGTATCAGGTCTGGCCCTCGTATAACATAATTCACAGTTAAAATAGGCTTCATTTTCCTCCCATAAAAAATGCGTTCCAAGGAATGGATGTTCTACTCCGCAACTGAGAGGTGGAAACAGATAGCATTTCTGTAAAGGTCATATCTTCAGCTGCAAAAACCACTATGTGGTTTTCTCAGCATAGCAAATGGGATTGAGCGATTTAAGACGCATGCATCATTTAACAGGAGATTATAGGTAGCAATACAATATATGCTTCACATTTAAAACAAACACTCTCCATGAAAAAGAAATACAGCTAAAATCCTAATGACCACTATTCACTTGCACCATTGACAACACCGTTTACGTGATACAGCCAAAGTAACTTATTTCTGTGCGTTACACAATTAAACTGCAAATTCATTGAGACCATAAGCCACGATAGAAGGCGACACATTGTTTTAACACTTTAACTAGGCAGAATACTATTTTATATTCAAAAGAAAAGGTTTGAACTATATTCTGTTTTCTATCAATGACAACACCTCAAGTTTGACATCAACATAGACTGGCGATATGGCTCCTCTTCATATTACACTATGTATACTTAATAACTTAAATGCTTCAATATATTGGCTCATGACATATTGGGATTGTCATGCTAGCTTGAACTGTTTTAAGCTTTTCAACATTCAATTTATGACTGAATCAGGCCATGTCCAATGATTGTCCAGTCCATCGTACACACTACAGAAGCGGTGAAACAGGGACTCCTTGTGGTCAATTGTTGTGACACACACACACACAGCAGAAAAAACGTAAAACAGACTGCATACACTGAACCTATTTGCTGACAGAAAATGTCCTTACAGTGAATAGGTTAAGGATATGTATTCTCATATAATAAAGGAGCAGCGTGCTCTATCATTTTCTCTAGAAGATGCTAAGAGTACTTCCTAGATCAACTATTCGTAAAACACTGGATATCCCAATGTCTACAGTTTAAAATGTGTTTTCTTTCATTCATTTTTGTTTGGTGAATTAGTGTATGTTTCATTTAATAAAGGTCATTATTCAATGATCATATGGCCGAACCAAATTAATTGTGGCTTGTACACTAATTTTGTGGAGGATGGTGGAGCCCATATGAAAACATTGAGAAATCATGATCTGTATTAATAGATAGGAATCTAACCTCTGGTCTTGTTCATTTCCAGTGCCAAATGAATGTATGTCTTAAATGACAGAATCCTGTCGACCAGATTGGATACCAAATAATAAGTCTCAAAGTCGAAAAATTCTGAAGTCTTCAATTAGTGAAAGGCATCTACTTGTATCCATTATCATGTAACATTAAGAGATCATTATTACAGAAGATAACTTTTGTTTATATTATACAAGGTTGCAGGTTGTGGTTCTGACCAGTAACAACAATGAGATGAAGGTACTCTAAAGGCCTCCGGGTTTATAATATTGACTTAGCGTAGCATCATAAAAAGCACTTTTGTTGAAACTTGTATTTTTATTTGTTGTTGTTTTTTTGACATACTTTGCAGTTTTGTTTGTTATTTTAAAGAATCACAAAAACTCTCATGAACATACATACTATTTTTGTGCATAAAGGCACTTTGGATACATAACTTAAGATAGGACATGGGAATCTGAGTATATTTTAGTCAGACCAAAAATGGAAATCTGCAGTGACATCAGTTGCAAAGCTGGCTCAGCGTTTGCAAACGGATACGGCCGTGCAAGTTCAGTGAGGAGTTGATCATTCATCTTTGGAATGAGATAATTAGCCCCAAGTAAAAACCTACCTCTCTATAAACATGATTCCTCTTAAGATACAGAGGAAAAAAACAAGAGTCAAGAAGAACGTGAGATATACCTAAAAAAGAGACACTTAAAAGCCAAACAAAGGATTTAAAAAAAGCCCCATTACATCATCTTACAGTACCCTACGGCTTTGAATTTAGGATGTTGATATTTACTCAAGAAGGTGTTTGGACTTTTTCCTGTTCATCGAAATTAATTTCCTGTTCACATTACATTTACATTTAGTCATTTAGCAGACGCTCTTATCCAGAGCGACTTACAGTAAGTACAGGGACATTCCCCCCGAGGCAAGTAGGGTGAAGTGCCTTGCCCAAGGACACAACGTCATTTGGCACGGCGGGGAATCGATCCAGCAACCTTCTGATTACTAGCCCGATTTCCTCACCGCTCAGCCATCTGACTCCCATAAATTAATTTCCTGTTCAATGTACATCCCATACTTCTAAAAAGACTTTGCTTTCAAACTGCCAAGTAAAATTGAAAGGTAATACAGCCTTGCCTCCTGAATATCAGATGTGATATCACAACAGAACGAGAACCAGTTGAAAAAAATTAAAATAAAATAACTTATTCATGCAAAACCATTCCATATTACATTGGACCCATAATACCACTTATGAGTCATTTCTTATTGACATTTTCTGTACTAGCGGCTGTTTTAAAACTGTTAGCACTCACACCTCAGGTAATTACCCCAAATGCTGAGATTTAACAAGATCTATTGTAGACAAATGGTCGTAGTTGACAAACCTTAGCATTGTAGGCTACCTGTTGCAAACATCCATAGAAGATGCTTTAAGGCAGGCATCGAACAATAATCAATGTTTTTGGCATTTTGTTAAATGGTAGAAAATATACTGTGCCTCCCTTGTAAATAATGCTTGTTACTTTGGCCGAAGGGAATATACCGTAACATCCATTTTTCTGGCAGGATAGAGGAAAGTAGCACTAGTGAGGTGTCATCCAATCAGAACACCTCAATGATCACAGCTTTTACTGGGACAAGTGGATGACGTTTTAAAACTCCAATACCAAGAACTGTAATTTAAGTAGAAAACTGCTAGTGATACAGAGTTTGCCTTCTTATTCCACTTTCCTGGTTAATCGAGTGTCTTTCTCACTGACCTTTGAGACTTATTCCGTTCTCAGGCCCGAGTTGCTTAATTCAGTCGTTGAAGTTGGTTGCGGACATGTTCTTGCAAGGGTTACACCCCTGGCTTCAATCTTTCAACCAGGCGATTGTTATCAGCTCATTGGTCGACTGATCGATGACATACACAATGTTATGTGACCTCTTGCCACTCCAGATTCGGAACTCTGTCATGCTGATGTCTGAGTTGTCATCGCAACGGTGATAGCCAACCTTGAAACCATGACATTTTGAGTAGGAAAAACAAAACAAGGTAAGAAATATGGCCTGTTTTGACCGGACGGCATGATGAATGCGTCTAGGCTGGTGTCCCAGCACCACAATAGTTCACTTTTTCATTTAGGTGTGACATGAACACTACATATATACAGTACAGGGCAGGTAATATTTATGTTCCTTTTTCATAGGGCTCCTGCAATTGGTTCACATTCAGAGTGCGGCCCCACCCACATGGCTGGCAGCTCCACCAGTAAAACGCTTGTAACCGGGCAGAGTCCCAACTGCGCCCCAGCATGGTGGGGCTAGCTACTGGGGTGGCTTCAAAGTCAGGAAGGGACATTGGGTTTGTTTGGGTCAGATAGCCTGTTGTTGTCGTCGTTTTTTCCTATGATAAATGTAATCAATGTGAGGTTTATGTGATGTACGTTAGTTTATGGGCTGTGTGTGAGGAGCCAGTTGAGTTTGGGGGTCAAACTATGGGCACGGTCGTAGCGGTTGGGTCTTCATCCAGTGGGTTTGGTTCTGGGCGGGGATTGGCGCCACGATGGCTCGAGAGTACTGGGGCGTGTGTGGGGGTGGTGATGGGAAGGTCAGCGGTGGAGACGGAGGGGAGGTCGGTGGTGGAGGGGAGGTCGATGGTGGAGGTGGAGAGGGTCTCAGGGGTGTCAGGTCCGGTGTGGAAGTGGCTGGCGGGGGGGCCGGCGGGCCCTGGGGGGCTCAGGTGGCGGGGGTCTCGGCCTGCAGGCTGGACATGCGGATCTGGGAGCTGCTCTTGCTCAGGATGGAGAGCTGCGTGCCCCCGTTCACTCCGCTGCTGGCCAGCGAAGGGTGCCGGTGCTTCAGGTCCACAGCAAAGTATCGGTTCACCGTCCAGCTGCGCCATTTCCTCTTGATCTCCGACTGCACCTTCGGGGAGATACTTCACACGGTCATTATGAATGGACCTCTCTGGAAAAGGCTCTCTCGCTCTTTCTCTCGTCGCTCGGAAACCCTGTGCAGGTTGAACTATCGGATTCCATGTCGAACGACGGAAAAAAGAGAGATTTGTGAACAAATTGTTTGTATAATAGGACTCTTACCTCTCCGTTCAGAAAGCAGTAGAGCACAGCCACGACAAAGCCCTACAGGGAGAGAAGAAGAAAGGGGTGCAAAGTGAGAGAACGAACACCCCCACCCCCTGCCTGTGATAGCGGGTTCGCTTTTACGCTGACCTACACAATCTCCCCACCCCCTCCACCCCCCAAAAAACAACCAATCAGAGAGCAGTTACCAACCTGGAAGGAGCCGAGGCCCAGCTCAAACACCAGCCTCTCTCTCTTGCTGACGTTTTCAGGGGAGAAGGCGAACACGGTGTAGTGGATCCCAAACAGAGGGATGAGCAGCAGCGTGGAGCGGGCCAGCCTCCTGCCAATCAACACACGTGACATCATCAAAAGTGGACCGAAATCGTAGAGAGCAGCACTGGTGGGAAATGAAACTGTCGCAGCCCCGTCAACAGGCTGATATAAAACATGGATCCAAAACCTTCGTCTTGAAATGCAATTCTTTCATTCCGCAAAGGAATTCACAAGTCACATTAAAGTGCACCGCCATTTACCGACTGAACCTAATATGACTTACAGGTAAATACTGGATTCATTTCCACCAATGTCTGGAGACTGCAGTTTCTGGACGAGGATGACGATGATACCGATGAAGAGGACAAAGTTGATCTGCGGAAAACGTTGCAGACGAGTTAGGTGACAATCCAGGGTTAAAGAAAACCAGAAATGCGTACAAAGTTCCAAACAATAATGCTTATCACCATGATCGAGGCCAGAACGGGTCCTTTAATCATCCACCAGATGACAGAGTTGTCATTCATGTCCCAACACCTAGGTAGCAGGTAGCAACAGGTACAGAAAATATGACTACAAAATATAAAAACGACCTGAACAATAATAAAGAATATCTGAACTTTTTCCACATGTTTACATTTACATTTAGTCATTTAGCAGACGCTCTTATACAGAGCAACTTACACAAAGTACAGGGACATTCCCCCTGAGGCAAGTACGGTAAAGTACCTTGCCCAAGGACACATCGACACATCGAATTAAACTGGCAACCTTCAGACTACCAGCCCGAGTCCCTAACCGCTCAGCCACCTGACTCCCTATGACATCTTTCCCTACTGGATGAAGAAACTCACCCTTTATCGTCAAAGTGCAGCCGGAGAACGGCCCATATGGTCACACACACTGTGGGTGTCCCTGGACGCGAAACAAGTGCAGACATGCAAGCAGAAGTGCACACGCACACATGATTACACATGACCTACATGAAACATTAGGCGAGCTTATACAAACCATCTCCTGCTTATGTTTGGACCTGATGAACTCTCACCCCAGCCAATGATGGTGTACCAGTAGAAGTATCTTCTCTCTGGGAAAAAGGTCTCCACCAGCAGGGTGAACAGGTACAAGCCCTCTATGAACAGCCAGAAGTAGTTCGATAGCACGCAGTAATGAAAGAACACCATCACTGCCTTGCACTCCACCTGCGGGGAAACAGAACATCCGGGTTTCCTGGTGGCGTGTGTGTGCGCGCGTGTGCGTGTGCGTGTGTTGGCCCGCAGGTCCTTCTCACAGTGCGTATGAAGCAGTGTTCGCTGTCCTCCTTGGCGTAAAGCACGCCGTCTTTGATGAACACCGAGATGGCTCTCAGGATGAACGACACAAACAGGTTCATGTGGATGAAGTTCCTGGTGCAATGTAGCTTCCTGTGGAGGCAACCAATCCCAGGTCAGCAAACCCCTCCACTGCAAAGCCGCCCGACGCCAACTGGTATACAGTGCTTCATTTCAAGCCGGAGGTATCTCACCTGAACCTGCAGAGAATGACCATGGCAGTTGTCAGGGAGACCAGAGAAGTGCTGTACCCAACCGTGTACAAGGCTTTCACTGACACGTAGTACATGTCCTGGAACGACAGCAACATCAACCAACTGGGGACACGACATGAGCTCGGTGATGGGCGATCAAGAGCTGCTTTATTGATCTCCAAGCAGGGTAAAGGGTCAGGGAAACGTGTTCCACGCAGTTAGTGATGCAGGAGACACTCATGGGAACAGTGACAGCCACTGTGGACCCTGGTAGAGCACAGAGGGGAGAGATACTCACTGTGTCGTTGCTGCTGTCCAAGAGACAGGCGTCCACGTAGTGAGGAAACGTTTCCGCCCATCCGAACTCTGTACAGTTCCGACTCACGGTCCCCAGCTCTGTTCACACACACACACACAGACAGACAGACAGACACACATACACGAGACACACACGTGCACCGAAAGATACAGACACACACACACAAAGACACACACACAGACAGACGGACACACACACGCAAAGACACAAGTAATATACGTAAAGGCAAACTCTGCACATCTCAGACCAGCGTACAGCAGGACGTGGAACAACAGCAACCTTGAGGTTACTGGAAAAAGCCATGTACACGAAGAGCAGCCATTGCTCACCTTCCTCTCCTTCATTGAGGAACTCGTGGAAGAGCTCGGGGCAGTTGACCTCCACCACGTCCCCCACCCTCGCTGGCTGCCAGCATGTCAGGTTATCCCACATCCATGGGCACCCTGCAGATATGACAAATAAAATATGCATGGATAAATATGCATTCGGTAAACGTACCCCTGAATCTAAACACTTTTGAAAAGTGAATGAAAACGAAACAAACAAAAACAACAACAAAACGTTTTGTTTGGCGATTCTCCTATGCCAAACCCATTTTTTTCCATCACTTCACTCAACTCTCCAGCAGGTGGCGCTCAAGCTCCATGAAGCTGATGCTCAATTGACACGCTCGCATATTCTGCACAGGAGGGAGAGGGAGAGAGAGAGAGAGAGAGAGAGAGCAGCTCTGGTAGCTGTATCTCTACGAGTGTGCGTAGCGTGATTAGATTGGTCAGGCTAGCTTGGAGGGCTGTGAGGACAGAATACAAACACACACCGAGCTGATGGGTCACAGACGTTGTGGGCTGACAGTGTGTGTGTGTGTGTGTGTGTGGGGGGGGGGGTGCTCGTTCTACGGTGGGATCGTAGCCGCAATAAGTGTGCGTCCCCACTCCGGAGGTGACCTTGCTAAACTCTCATTGATATTCACAGCCTTCCTCCGCCTCCCTCCCCAGTCCCTCCACTTGCCCCCCCACGCCCCCCGCCCCCCCATCTTCCATCCCCCAACCACCCCGACCTCCCTCTATATCTCTCAGGCTGAGCCTGCACAGTCATGATCAGGCCACACAAGAAGACCAGCGACACAGACTCCAATCCCCACAACCCTCTCTCTGTCTATCTCCCTCTCTCCCTCTCCTTCTCTCTATGTCTCTCTGTCTATCTCCCTCTCTCTCCCTCCTTCTCTCTATGTCTCTCTGTCTATCTCCCTCTCTCTCCCTCCTTCTCTCTATGTCTCTCTGTCTATCTCCCTCTCTCTCCCTCCTTCTCTCTATGTGTCTCTGTCTATCTCCCTCTCTCTCTCTCCTTCTCTCTATGTCTCTCTGTCTATCTCCCGCTCTCTCTCCTTCTCTCTATGTCTCTCTGTCTATCTCCCTTTTCTCACCTTCTGTATGTCTTTCTAACTCCCTCTCTCCTTCTCTGTCTCTCTCTCTCTTTCTCTCTCTATCTCCCTCTCTCTCTCCTTCTCTGCCTCTCTCTCTCTGGCTCTCCCTTCCTCCCGTCCCCTCTCCCTCTGTCACCATCTTGTCCTCACGTCTCATCCTCTCTCTTTCTCACGCGCACTCTCTCCCTTGATCTCTTTCTCCCTTTTGTATGCTAAAGGTCAAGGTGTCTGTGTGCTGTAAGAAGCTGACTGCAGAGAGAATGCCAATACAGTAAGTGAGATTCATAGGCGCTAGAGAAGTTGGCAATGCTCCAGAACCGATGCACAGGCTATATACATTATACAGTAAGAGGGTGAAAGGCAGAGGACCCACCCGGAGAACACTGCAGGGATGTTGCAGAGATGGACAGGGAGTGAAAGAGGGAAGAGAATGAGACAGACAGAGAGAGAGAGAGAGAGAGAGAGAGAGAGAGAGAGAGAGAGAGAGAGAGAGAGAGAGAGAGAGAGAGAGAGAGAGAGAGAGAGAAAGAGAGAGAGAAACATAGAGAGAAGGAGAGAGAGAGGGAGATAGACAGAGAGACACAGAGAGAAGGAGAAAGAGAGGGAGATAGACAGAGAGACACAGAGAGAAGGAGAAAGAGAGGGAGATAGACAGAGAGACACAGAGAGAAGGAGAGAGAGAGAGAGGAAGAGGGAGAACGGCAGAGCAGCATCTGTTCACCATGCCTTCTTTCTGTTTCTGTTCAAACAACATCAGCCTCACCAAGCAGCTCTCCCAGTATCCCCTCAGAAGGTTCCCCTCCTGTTCCTCTAACGTTGTCCTGAGCTCACCCTCCACATGGATCAACAAACACACACACACACACACACACACACACAGGACTGCCGTCTTTATCTTCACATCCAGCGTGTGCATCTATCTTCCATCTCTCTGGCGGTTTACCTTGAGGACTCTCCAGCCAAACCTCAATCTTCACAGAGAGACTGTACACACGCACACCCTGACTCCCACACAAACACACACTGTACACACAAACAGACACACTCACGCACACTAACTCCCACACAGACACACATCCTGTACACACACACACACACACACACTGACATTGTTGGTGTAGCCACATCCTTGCAGTCTTTGTACACATCTATTTTCACAGTGGCTGTGTTCCAAGCTTTAAAGAAGGACCAGCACAAAGGGTGGAGACTACAGTCCCTTCCAGAGAGGGAAGTGTGGAGTTCCATCTGGGCTACAGGGTCAGGGGTTCCAGGGTATGTCTGGAAAGCTCTGTTCTTATTAGCTGGGGAGCCTGGAGGGGCGGGAAGGGGGGCTGTGATTTCCCTTCCCTGTCAGAGAAGGCTGTCAATCACTGGCTGTCAGATCCCATTACAGTAAAGCGTCAAAACAAGATGGCCCACACCATGGAGCTAGATATGATTTCTGTCTCTCTTGAGTTTACCATTCCACACAAGCTGTCTATCTCTCTCTATGAATACAAATATACATACAGTATACATATACTGTACATATTTATATGTATCTATAAAGTATGCATATATATATATTGATAAATATATTGATATAAAGAGAGAGAAACAGGTGAGAGAGAGAGAGGAGGGAGAGAGAGAGAAAGGAGGGAGAGAGAGGGTGGAGAGAGCGAGAACGAGAGGGGGGAGAGAGAGGGGGGGGAGAGAGGGGAGAGAGAGAGGGCGAGAGAGAGGGGGGAGAGGGGGGAATAGATAGATAGACACTGTTGATGTTCCTAGCCAAATGCACTGAAAAGCATTTCAGTATATTGCTGTAAGTGCAAAACAAATTTGGGAAATAATCTCTGAAAGCTTTTGAGACACCATCTCCTATCATGCTGCTCTTAAAATGTTTTCTCAAGGTGAGCAGAGGAATGTTTGGCGAACGTGAACAACAAGGCAAGACCGAGAGGGAGAACAGGATAGGAATATTAACGTTATATTTCAGATGTATGAGGCAACATGATAATACACTTTTATAATGGTGTAAATAGTCTTTCTTGGGCCATCCCTGTTTCTCTTTTGGTCTTGCTTTTTTTTTCTTTCTCACACACGCACACACACACACACACCATACACACTCTTTCAAAGGCGAAGCAGTGTAAGCTAACTAACGATCTATGTTCAGGTTCTTGTAGTGTGGGGTCAGAGTCAGTGGAGCAGAGTGTGTACGCTAATTCTGAGTATTGTATCATTTTCTCATTAGCCTGCTGCAGTCTCCGATCTAATTATGCTTCGTGTCTGTTTGATTTGTTTTCCTATTTCTCTCTCGTTCCTGAAAGAATTGTGAACCGACACAAAACAAAGGAAAACAGGAGGAACCAGGACCGAAAGCTAGCGTTGGCGGCTAAATGGACTACGTTCTCATCCGCTAACGTGCGGTGATTAAAATGACTTGCTGCAGCTTAGCGCTGCATGATCAATGGCGCTAGGCCGCTAACCAAAACAAAGTGCTACATCAATTTTTAATCAGAAAATGTGTTAGCCCGTCAATCTGGTCCGCCACAGAAAAATAACCACAAGAGAAACCCACAAAAAGTGAAACGATGGTCATAACACATACATTGTACTGTACAACACACACACACACTCACACAGAGAAGGAGAGCTGGACGTACCGAACTCTGGGTCGTTTCCGGGGTCGTCTGAGGTGATCCTCTCCATGCATTTCTCTTGCTCTAGCTTGAGGATGCAGTCTGATTGCACTGAGTGAAGACCTGGTATCTGCAATACGACGCACACGCCCACACGTATGCACACACAGCCATATGCACACACACACACACACACAGACACACACAGGAGTCAAAGATCCAAACATCATACCTCCACTCCAGACAGAGAAAGAAGCTAAAAAAAACATTTCATTAACACCTCCTTCTCATCCTGCCAAGAGGCAAAACACACACTCTCAGGTCAAGGTCACACTCCACTGTCCCAAACCGTCACAGTCGACTCAAACACGTCGGTCCAGGACGAGAACAGTCCAGCCGACTGGGCTGGAGAGGTGTGAAGGAGAGTGGAGCAGGAGACCCCAGCAGAGCCCAGCCTGCCTGCCTGCCTGCCTGCCTGCCTGCCTGCCTGCCTGCCTGCCTGCCTGCCTGCCTGTCTGCCTGCGCGGGGTAGGGGGCACGGAGGTCGCCGTCTGAAGATCGACCCCACCACCACCACCCGCACCACGCCCCCCCCCCTCCCCCCCCTCACTCCCCTCCCCCCTCCTACGGGGTCTCGAAGCCGGGCGGGTGGCAGGAACCGATTGTGGTGTGGGGGGGGGGGAGGGGTCGGCGTCGCTGCACTGGAGCCAGACCCATCGGGAGATGGGAACGGGGGGGTGGAGGGGGGGGAGCAGGGGTGGGTGGAGGGGGTAGGTGCTTTATGAGGCATGGCGCCGTGGGGGAGCTCCCACCGCGTTCAGCGGGCTGCCGGCACCAGCGGTCTGACGCTGTGAGGCCCCCCTGGCCTGGACGAGTAGGGTCGAGGCCCGAACCGGCACCACACGAGCACTTCTGTGTGGGAGCTTGACATCACTATAAACTGAGTAACCTTGGCAACAACAACAACATCCCAAATCACAAATGTATATAAAAAGACCCACCACTGACTAAACAGCCCTGTATTGTAGTCAAAAAGTTATTTCATTTTTCATATACATATTGATATGACTAGGCAAATGTATAACTGCATACTCTCCATGCACTGGTGGGTGGTAAAGAGGTGTCTTTGGAGAAGCTAAGGGGTGTTGGCATAGGTAGTGTGGAGCAGTGTGTGTGTGTGTGCGTGTGTGTGTGTGTGTGTGTGTGTGTGTGTGTGTGTGTGTGTGTGTGACGGCGACAGCTTAGCAGCTGGAGCTGAAACGAGGCGCCAGAGCAGGGTCATGTGACCGGGTCTCCTGTGACTGATTATATCACTGTCTGCTCATCCTGGATCACAATACTTCACTTTAATTAGATCCCAACGTGTATGCCTGAACCCTGTGTGTGTGTGTGTGTGTGTGGGTGTGTGCGTGTGCTGGTGTGTGCTGGTGTGTCTGCATGTATGTGTGATGAACACAAGTAAATGTTAGCATCGATCCCCCCCCCCAAACAAAATGAGAACCAGTCTCACTGCTTGTGTCACAAATTTAAGGTGAGACAAATCTTTGTAAATCAGCTTGAATGACTGAAATCTTGCCTGCAATGCATTCAAATCAACAAAAGACTGTTCAGAACATTTACAACTCTGTCAGGGCAATTCCCTTTGTCAGGCCTGTTCAACAATCCCAGAGTGATCTTTAACCGATGCAGACAGTGTGTCGGCTAATTGCCCTGGATCAAGACTTGAGCCTATCCTTATATGTAGCGTCTAACTATTGTCACGCTAGCTTGCGGATGGTACTGAGGACTGAATATGCCCCGGAGAGAATATAGTGACACCAGTAGTCCCAGTCTGAATAACTGGCCTTTTATGGTCAATACAAGTGTAACAACTTTATTTATTATAAACAATTCTGTTGATGCTGTGAATCCATTTTGTTCACACATTCTCAGTCTGATTCTGTATGTGTTAATTGGTTGTTTGTTTTGTTTTTTCTTATGAAACGAACACAAATACACACAGCAATAAATGCACACACACGCACACGCACACACACACACGTACCCACACACAGTTCTGCTATAGACTGTCAATCATGCAGAAAATGAAAAGAATTCATTGTGCACAGAGTCATAATAGTCATAATAGCTATGACGCAAGTCTGTCTCCCCCCCCCCTCTCTCCCTCTTCTTCTCTCCATCAGACTCTCTCTCTCTCTTACTCTCTCTCACACACACACAAACACACACGCCGACAAAGGGGAGTTTATTGGAGATGTATCCTCTCCGCTAATCAGCATTGTGGTTGCTAAGCAGCAGGTATGGCGTTAGAGATGGGAGATGAGAGGACAGCTAGGGCCGTGTTGCGAGAGGAGCGAGGCTTCTTGAATTAGACATTACTTCAGATTAGTGTCTAAACACCATTAGAGGAGACGTGTTCCTGTAAACGTCCCCCCCTCCTCTCGCTCTGTCTCACGCACATTCGCTCTCCCTCTCTCCCTCTGTGCCTTCCTTCTCCTGTGTGTGCCTCTCTCTTTCTGTCTGTCTGTCTGTCTGTCTCTCTCTCTCTCTCTCCCTCTCCCTCTCCCTCTCTCTCTCTCTCTCTCTCTCTCTCTCTCTCTCTCTCTCTCTCTCTCCCTCTCCCTCTCCCTCTCTCTCTCTCTCCCTCTCCCTCTCTCTCTCTCTCTCTCTCTCGCTCTCTACACCGTCTCTATCTCTCTCCAGCCACCCCCCCCCAAGCCCTCTCTCTTTTTCTTTCTCATAATCAAATCACGTTGGCCAGATCCCCTAGATCTCTCGCGGATACTATTCTTTTGTGGGAGAACATTCAAGGGCCGGCGTGCGTGTGCAGCCGTGCGTGTCACCTCTGGATTACAGGAAGTGTTTCATAAACTGGAGTTGGCTGTTCATCTTGACGGGGGCAGGTCAGACCCCGTCTAGCTCTCTTTTTTTTAGTCCTCTCCTTCCTCCGCCCCCATCCCTCCATCTTGTGTGTTATGCTCTAAGTGCTTCGTTTGGCTTTGTTTCTACTAGGAGCACTTTGGTAGACCCTTGTGGTGTGTAAATGTGTAATGAAAATACATTTGATTGATTGATTGATTGTCCTCTTTCAGATTCACCCCCCTCTCTTCTCCCCAGTTTTTTTCTCCTTCACAGAAGCACTTGAGTTGAGGCTCCTCATTTATAACACATGTATGACTCTCTCTCTCTCCCTGTCGGCCTCGCAGCAACCCAGATCTCTGCTCCATCTCTATGGCAGCAATACAGTATCCCTGCATGCATTATCTCCCTCCCCTCCTTCTCCTCGCTCTGTCTATCCCTCTCTCTCTCTCTCTCTCTCTCTCTCTCTCTCTCTCTCTCTCTCTCTCTCTCTCTCTCTCTCTCTCTCTCTCTCTCCCTCTCCCTCTCTCTCGCTCTCTCTCTCTCTGTCTCTCTCTCCCTTTCTCTCTCTCTCTCTCTCTCTCTCTCTCTCTCTCTCTCTCTCTCTCTTTCTTTCTGTCTCTTTCTTGCTTCTCTCTTCGTTACTCTCTCTTCAACATACACAAACGCACACACACACACACACCTACACGAATGCACCCACACACACACAAGCCCCCTCGCTCTTTCACACAATGAAAGCCAACTTCTCCGTACAAACATAGCCGCTGCAGCACTCAAATCCTCAGCCAACGCTTCACTCTGAAAAGACAGTGACTCATAGCCAACTATTGTCAAAGGAACATTTGCACATAATTTGATATCTGGAATGCAGAGGGGAGAGGAGGGCAGTGGAGAGAGAGTACCCAGACCAAGTATACCATATAGTATTATGGTCTCTCATCCCTATTCCATACAGTTGTACACCTTTGAGAAGAACTTTAGCTGTCATTCTAATGCAAAGCTTTGCGTATAACATTCTTGCAACAGGAAATAGCATGTTAAAAAGTAAATACAAATGTGACAGCTTTTCCAATAAAGCTCACAGTAATGTAACAGTATATAATAAGATATACAAATAAACCTATATGGTTATATAATCTTCTATTGGAATGCTGAGATTGATTAGTGTTTAGTGGAAAAACTAAATCAGCTTATTATATGGCAATTAATCAATTAGCAACAAACACACACATGTTCAAACGTTTATGGACAATCACACACGCAATAAGGTGAACATGGTTATGATGCTGCGTTTGTACGGAAACGTGCAACTGTAGCCCGACACAGGCGGAATTGAAATGTATAATTAAGGTGTGTGTGCGTGTGTGTGAGAGATAGAGAGAGAGATAGAGAGAGAGAGATTGAGAGAGAGAAAAAAAAGACAGACAAACAGAGAGACAGAGAAATGAAAAGAAAGAGATATCTCTGATGTGGAGAGGTGAAGGTGAACGCGGGGCATCAGAGCAAATGGCGGTACCAGTCCCAGCTCCATGAAAACCACGTATCTCGGTCGTAAAGTGTTTACACCATCCCAACCCTGCAGTCAACCCTGCACAGGTTATCCACGAGCGCCGGCCCATCTGAGGCCTGTTTTGACTTTGTCAATCACTCTCCACTCAACCTTTCATCAAAGCCTGCCTTTCCCCCCCAACCCACATTGCACTACCCCCTCTATATCTACTAGGCAACCTTGCAAAGACAAGACAAGGATTCCTGGCGTGTGGCACTACACAAACAGGGCATCAACAAACCAAAAACACCCATCTTAAATTGGGAACAACTTCTGTCTTAAAACGAATGGACGCCAGTCCCGCTGACAGATTGTTCCCTGGACGTTGTGACCAAATATAGTGTCGGCAAACAGCTTACCATGGCCAGGAGGAGGACGAAGGGCAGGAAGGACACTGCGCTCATAGCGGCGGACATTTTCTTTCCCCTCTGACTCAGGACTTTCCTCCAATCAGATGTCCAGGAGAGGGCTGGGGGATTGACAGACCGAAGAGGATGCTGGTCAGCTTTCTCTGCTCACCTTGGGATCTGAAAACACAGATTCATAGGGGACAAACATCAATACACACAATTGCTGGTCGAGCAGGTCTAAGTCATGAACCAGCCTGGACAACAATTTTGTGACATAAAAACACAAACATACACACACGTACACGCCGATCCACACATTCTGCCATGAAGTCAACCCATGCTGGTTTTGATACGTTGTGTAGGAGTGTTTTGGCTTGCAAGGATGGGGCTCTTTTGGTGTCAAGAAAGAACACCAGACAAAAGATAAGTGACGTTTCCATGGCACTGTAGCAAAGCTAATCAAAAAGCTTTTTTGGTCACAGCTTGTCCTTAGATTCAAAGACATTTGTGCGCTTGTGTATGTGTCTCTCCAGTATATATGTGTGTCAACCATCCAATGCATCGATGTGTCTATCCACAGCATGTGTGCGAATGTGTGAGCGTGTGTAGATGCCACGTGCGTGTGAGTGTACGTGCACGTGCTAAGCGCTATCGGATGCGTAGCCACAGAAAAGATCCCACACAAAATCCCAACGCTAGCCCTTTCACGAACACCGTTCATCTCCTTGCGAGGGGGGCAACTTGGCTTCCAGTACCCGACGAGCACTGCCAGCGCCCCCCCCCCCCCCGCCCGCCCCTCCTCCTCTTCCTCCTCCCGTTGTCAACGGCAACAGCTGAGGGCACGGCGGAGTCTTGGACCGAGGCTGGGCCACGTGCGACTGTGCCACCGTCACCAACCTCCTGCTCCTCCAGAGGACCCCGGCCTCGCCGCCACCCTCTCTTCAGCCTCACTCTCAAACATTGGGAGTCAGATGGCTGAGCGGTGAGGGAGTCGGGCTAGTAATCAGAAGGTTGCCGGATCGATTCCCCGCCGTGCCAAATGACGTTGTGTCCTTGGGCAAGGCACTTCACCCTACTTGCTTCGGGGGGAATGTCCCTGTACTTACTGTAAGTCGCTCTGGATAAGAGCGTCTGCTAAATGACTAAATGTAAATGTAAACACCCGAGTCTGTCTATTGGTGATACCATGAGGTTTATGGAAGCGGTTTAGAGTGAAGGCCTGTTTTACTGTTGGCATATATGTCTGGGTTTAAAGGCAGGGTATGTCATGTTGTTGAGAAGCACTTTTTTTGGACGTCCTGAAAGCACCCTAAAAGTAAGTGTTTCAGGAGAAGTGGAGGAAGATGTGCAGGATCACTGTGAAAGAGGCTGGGGTCCAGCATGTTCTGGAGTGAATAATAACTGCAGTAGTTCTTCCCCTCGCGCAGAAAGACAGTGGAAAGCACTGCAATTTTTTCAGCTCTGAGGAAGGATTGTTTCACGTCATTTCTTGTCGTTGGCTGAAAAGTACAGAGATGGAATCTCAAGCTACTGTAGCCCAGAAGTGATTATGTGTGTGTGTGCGTGTGCGTGTGTGTTGATTGATAGCAAAGCCAACGTAAAGAGTGAGCATGTGTTTTTTGTGGAAACAAGTCAAAGTTTGTGTGTGCCTGTGTGTGCCTGTGCATGTCTGTGCCTGTCTGTTTTTCTTTGTGTGTGTCAGCGTGTGTACGTGTAAGTACATGTGTGCATGCATGAGTGAGTGTGTGTGTGTGTGTGCATGTTTAGCAGCTGCTCGGAAGGCTTTCTTGACTGTAATCAAAGGGCGTAATGAGTCTCAGTGGCTATTACAGCCCCTAGTGACGCCCTGAGTGTGTGATCTCTCTCTCTCTCTCTCTCCCACACACACACAAACAAACACGCACACGCCATGACATCTTGAGAGATTCAAAGGCCGCATTCTCGAAAAAAAAAAAAGGGGTTCCCAACGTTGGTTTGATAGAGTAGCCATTATGTCACTTCTGACACTGGCTTCTGTGTGTTTTTCTTGCTCCCTCCCTCCCACCTTTGCTGCCTCCCTCCCTCCTTCCCTCTCCCCCTATCTCGCTCCATCTTTATCTAGCTCTCCCTCTGAGAGAAAATCTTTACCAACCCTCCTCCTGCTCTTCGCGAGGGGAAGAGGCTTCCCCACAGAGCAAAGAGGCAGCTATCAATAACCCCCCCACCACCCGCCCCCCTCTTTTGCCCTCCCCCTCCCCGACCGTCCTCGCGCCGGTTGCCCTCTCCCCCCCCCCCCCCACACCAATCACAGAGGCGCGAGTCCGTCTCGCCCGCGCGTGAAACGCCCCCGCCCGGCGCAAAAGGCGAGGAGAGAACGAGGACCTTGTGACTCGCGTGTGCACGTGCGCGCGGCCTTTGATGTGTCCCGTAACGTGCATCGTTCGAGGAGTAGCAGCTGTTGGGGGGCCGAGCGCACAGGCATGCTTAAGCAGACCCTCTACGCATGCCCACCAACAGGTCCCCACCTCCACTTCATACATACACACACACACACACACACACATGCAAACATTCCCCTTCTCCCAGGGCTGGCCCTCAGTGAGGGGTGGTAGTCACTGTCCTTTCCTGTGAGCTACAAGAGATTTGCCATTTTTGCAAGCCCCCAAGCAAGGACAAAATCCTCTCATGATGTGATAGACAATAACAAATAATTAAAAAAGAATAAACAGTACTACGCTTCAATGCCGGCATATTTACAGTAAATGTAAACTTCCATCGTGGCAGCCAGAAGAAAGTTGTTTCTCAAGTGGATAACTCTCCTCCCTCCAATCCAGCTTTCACCAAGAATCATCTTAGAGCATGTTGCTAATCCAGGACTGGGCTGGCTAATGCCCAGCCAATCCTTGGGTAAGTCACCGAAGTCCACGGCTCTATATTTAGCCTGAGGAATTATGAGAGGAATTAACATACAGAGACATAACTCCATCTTCATTATTAATAGGGAGAGAGACAGACAGAATGAGAAGAAGTCGAAAGAAACAAAGAAAGAAAGGGAAGGTAGGAGAGACAGAGAGAAAAGGGGGGCAGGAGAGAGAGAGAGAGAGAGAGAGAGAGAGAGAGAGAGAGAGAGAGAGAGAGAGAGAGAGAGAGAGAGAGAAGAGAGAATCAAAGCTGCCCTGGTTTCTCGCTCCCATTATGTCTCATTTTCCCAGAAGTCATCAGAGGGTTGCAGAAGTGTGGGGACCCTGAGGAAAAGACACCCTAGACAAAAACAACGCCAGCCAACCCCACTCATTCAGCTGGGCCACGTTGGCCAGGGTGGCATGACAAAATCAGTGCGTACGAGTAAATAAAAGAAGGGGGGGGGGTGAACGAAGGGGAGGGTGGGAGGAGATCTCAAGAGAAAAACCCGCCCCTCAAAAACGACATAATCGTGCGCAGCAGTCTAAACTTGCAATGTTAATACCATTTTTGGATTAGCAATAGCAACAATGGTAATAGTAATTGTCACAGTCACATTGAAGAGATGCCGCTTCTTTTTATTTGGCGGGGGGGGGGGCTGGGGCGGTAGAGATCACGACTAGACGCGGAAGTGCCAGGATGTAGGGGCCCGAGAAGTCAAGGGCCCCAGAGGTGGAGCTAAACACTCAACTGAACGCTGTGTGGATCTTAGAGGCACTGTGATCTGTTGAAGGGGCTTCGAGTGACCTATGAAGGCGTAGCTGCCCAAAGTGGTGTTTAGGAGTGATGGTCTGTTGTGTGTGTACACACACACACACACACACACACACATACACACTGGAACACACACACCTCCTCACTAAAGGGAAGGAAGGATGCGATACTGATGAGAGACACGGCGCAAACCGCTGACATGCACACAGCCTCGAAAATAAAATAAATATTCCTCATTTGAGGAAGTGTCACTCTTTGTCTGCATGTGCAAGTTAGGCCGTGCTAAAACTGGGCCTTGTGCCTAATGTTCCGGACCAGTCTCCTCCTCTGAGCTAGAGCAGCCAGCAACACTGTTAAATGGCCCATTTAGATCTTCTCAATCTCACCAGAGAGCCGAACTCTTCAAAAAGCAGGCCTTTCCTCTTAAACTTCCACTTTAGATCGTAGCCAGAAGAGGCGTTCAAATGTTTACCAGTAGGGCCTAACATGGTACCGTACATGCCATGGTTGTGAGTTATTGGCTGCGACACAACACACAAGAGATGACTGAGCTCCGAGCAGCAGCTTTTTATCGCCATAGGTGGGAGCTTAAGAAGACACCGCCGCAACACACGCTGGCATGCAGGCAGACACATGGAAACACGCGCGGACACGCCGACGTACCGTTCACACTATTTGACAGCCCGCTGCCTTTGTGACAGCGGCGGGATGAAAGTCCACCGAGGACGCAGGCCTATCTGGTGGAAGCAGGAGATGAGGAAAGAAAAGATCATCCCCCCACTCTGTTAAGTCTGAAACACTCACGCGCCAGGGGAAGGGAGCCGAGAAAACACTGTGAATGTTTCCGATGAACAGGCAAAAAGGACAGATGGAAATGTCATTTCCTTCAGGAAGGAATATTAACAGGAAGCGTAGAGGCTGTCTCTTAAGGTGTTCCTAAAGGGTGACTCAATGATCATGGTTGGTGTTGTTATAGCGATCATAAAATAAATGTATTCTCAAAATGTGGAGAGCTTTAGGGACAGATTAGCATTAAATGGCTATTTATATAGACAATGGTTCAACATGTTAAGACATGTAAGACATGCATTGAGTAAACATATTAATAGTGCACTCATTACTGCAATTAATTTAAAAGGTAAGGTCGAAAACTTGTTTTTTAAATCATTGATGAAGGTGAGTGCGTGTTGGGGTGTGGTATAGCCCACTGTATTGCAGCTATAGGATAGTCAACGTATTCTGAAAGGGCCAATGGACTGCAACAGATACTGTTAAGACATTATCTTTGTCTCAGAATAATGATTTCAGTCTGGATTTTTTTTCGAGATACAAAGTGCATGTTGAAATAGTAGCATTTAATTTAGCGGAGGACTTGATTAACGAGAGAAGACCTGTGCATTAGCCTATTATATTATTCCCATTTTCAATACTGTGATAGCACATGCTTTAACCTCGAAGCAAATAATTAACTATTCAATTGAATTTCTTAATCCCTAAGAGATTTAACACAAACACCTTTGCATCATATTTTTTGCACGCACTGATAACTGTGAAATCTGGGCAAGATATGTCTGGTTTCTTCTCACAATGCATTTAACAAACAGCGTCTAATAGTGCAAGCTGGTCATAATTGATCAAGAATAGCATACCCTACATGCTTCCATCGATTACCCAATTCAGATTCCATTTTAGGGCTGTTATAATGAGAAATACATCTTACCATCACAGCGGAAAGAACGGCTCAACTTGACACCCCTCACAGGTGTTGGGAGCGGGTAGCCGATGGGAATGGGATAGGCTACTCAGCTTCTGTAGAGAAGGACTGATGCACTCTCGGACTGATAGTGAAAACAAACTCCCCCGTGGCTGAGACGAAAACTTGGTGAGCGTAGCAGGTATAAAACCGAGACCGTTCAGAGACGATACATGTCTCCAGTCCGAAGGGGAAAAGCGAGAGACTTCACTGTACGGGAGATAAGACACATTTACCGCAGATTTCTGCCGTGTTTGATAAAGATACCACGGAATTATCACTGTCGTTGATATTTCATGCCATTCCGTTGCCCTGCAGTAAACCGCAAGTAGTCACGCCGACCGCTCGGGAAGTATGCGCCGCGCATTTAAACTAAACATCTCTCCCTCACTCTCTTTCTTCTCTCTCTCACTCCCTTTCCTCTCTCTCTCTCTCTCTCTCTCTCTCTCTCTCTCTCTCTCTCTCTCTCTCTCTCTCTCTCTCTCTCTCTCTCTCTCTCTCTCTCTCTCTCTCTCTCTGTCTCTCTCTCTGTCTCTCTCTCTCCTTCCCTCTCTCTCTGTCTAGCTCGCTAGCTCGCTTTCTCTTTCACTCGCTTGTTCACTGAGACAGATCACTGCTACAGAACAGCTGAGCAGTGAGGCTTGTAGTAACCAACAACCGCAAACACATGCTACTACACCCCCCTCCACACGCACACACACATACCACACAAGTATAATATTTCAACCTACCCACAAAGTCATGTTCTAACACATACCTGCACACACGTTTGCACCGATAAAATAGTTAAGAACAATACCAAATAATACAATGACGGCATTGAATGGGCCAGAATTACATCATTTCCACCAACCTTCAAAACGCCATTCATAATACCGCAACTAACTTCTGATTCTGTATAATCAACTGTTCATTGTTGTGCTCAGGTTGTTTACTCTTTAGAAGAAAGTGTCAAAGGGTTAGGCTGACCAAAATACAAATGATTCATTACATGATGAATGAAATGCTCAAATGATAAAATAAATGCTCAAATGATAGCCTCATTTTGTATCACACGCAATAGTATAAATGCCAATCGACTTTCAAAAGTAACCGCATAAGTGCATTTTGATATTCCAGTGCCATGGAATCAAATGGAGACGATTACGAACGTTACATGGGTTGGCTACTTGACAGTGAGACAGAAATGAGCCACCCACCAGCCTACTCTCTCAGATACTAGCTCTAGTGTGGATGTTTGTTCAAATTTCGGAGGAGACTAGCTTCATGGAACAGGGGGTAGGCCTATGTACAGAACGAGCGGGACCTCGATGAGAAGATGAAACGTGGATTGGGAAGGTGCGTGTGTCTCTTTAAGCGGAAATACGCTGTCTGGAAGACAGTGTCATGAAGATGTTTAACAGGAATATACAGAGATTTCGACCACATTATGACCGCTATGAAATGCTTTTTGTCCTTCGTTCGCCACCAAAACCGTGCTAACCCTCAGAGGCGTGGCCCCTTCAAGAACCCTGAAGGTGTCCTGTGGTATCCGGCACCGAAACACCAGCAGCAGATCCTTCAAGTCCTGTAAGTGATCTGAAGCCAACAGTGGATCGGACTGGTCGGTCCAGCACATCCCAGAGATGCTCAATCTGATCTGGGAGGGGATCTCAGAGGCCAGGGTAACATTTTACATTTATGCATTCAGCAGATGCTTTTATCCAAAGCGACTTTCAAGAGAGAGCTTTACAAAAGAGCATAGGTCACGGATCATAACAACGAAGTAGTCCCAAACATTGCAAGCAGCCCAAACATGAAGCATACATTGTGAAAAACTAAACAAGTGCCAAGGGAAGACCCAGAAGAGTATGCCGTTATACAAGTTACAAATTAAAACAACATGAACCCCAAAATGTGCAAGACTGTACCTGTAGAAGAACAATCAACAGTAAAATATTTCAAGAGTTCAAGAGTTAATTTCGTTATAATTAACTTACAAGAGCAACAAGTCTCTAAATAAGAGTCATTGTGATCCTGGAAGAAACTAACATCAGGTCCAATCAAGCATTCCTAAGTGCCGTTGTACTCCCGGAACAAGTGTGTCTTGAGCCTTTGTTGAAGGTGGGGAGACAGTCAGTGTCCCTGATGGAGGTGGGGAGACAGTCAGTGTCCCTGATGGAGGTGGGGAGATGGTTCCACCATTCGGGGGCCAGGCAGGAGAAGCGCTTGTGTTGGGACCTTGACCTTTGAGGCTCACATCAAACAGCTGTGTAAAACCTCCTTTTTTCACCTCAGAAACATTGCCAAAATCTGTCCCACACTCACTTTAGTAGATACAGAAAAGCTTCGCCTTCGTGTCTTCCAGGCTGGACTATTGCAATGCCCTCCTCATCGGGATCCCTGGCAAAAGCCTCCAGAAACTGCAGTATATCCAGAAAAGTGCTGCTAGGATTCTAATGAGGTCGCGCAAGCATGACCCCATCACCCCCATCCTCAGGTCACTCCACTGGCTTCCTGTCTCATTCAGGATTGAGTACAAGGTCTCCCTCCTCACCCATCAGTGTCTCCGCGGGAATGCCCCCCCCCCCTCCCCCCACCTCAAAGAACTTCTTACCCCACAAACTTCCACACGGACCCTCTGATCTGTTGAAAAACATTTTCTGAAACCACCAAGGACTAAGCTGGGTACCATGGGAGTTCGGGCTTTCTGCTCAGCCACTCCCACTCTGTGGAACGCTCTCCCTGATCACCTGAGGACACCACAGACTGTGGATGCTTTTAAACGTGGCCTCAAAACCCATCTTTTTAACTTTGGTTGATTGACTCTTTTATTCTGTCCTATTTTCTTTTTTAGTCAACATGATTTTTTTTCGCCCTTTCTTGTTTTTAATCTGTAGCACTTTGACATTTTAGTTAATATTAAGTGCATTATCAATATTATTATTTATTATTATTAACACTTCTTTATGTTCCTCAAACCATCCCCGAACAATGTATGCAGTGTGCCAGGGCACATTATCCTGCTTAAAGAAGCCAAGGCCGTCATGGAATACCATTGCCATGAAGAGCTGTACCTGGTCTGCAACCTTGTTTAGGTAGGTGGCACTTGTAGTAAGACTGACTTAATTTGAGGTAAAAAAAAAGTTGGCCACCTCTCCCCCTGGCTAAACCTTGCGGTAAGGGCTCAGTTGCTATGCTAGCAATCTGTTAGTAGGTTACGTCATTATTCTTAGCATAATAATATATTTTTGGGATTGCTCCATTGACAAGCGTTCACTTCCTTGAATGCGGGTACTCTGTTTAGAAGTTTAAAACTATTGGATCTGCCCAGAGCCACTCTGGATCTGCCATAACCAACAAGTGTTCGCCTTAGCCAACTCCTCCACCACTAATGGAGCTAGCTGGAAAATCAAACTTTTCCCGAACCCGGTGGGGAGGAGAGCCACAACATCATGGCCACCAACAAAACTCTGCAAAGATTGTTCTTGCTCCGACTTCAACTTTTGGATATTTGGCAGCGTTGCCACAACGGACCGAATGGCTTCCCTTGCATCTTTCTCCACCACCATTACTGAACTACAACTCAAACTAGTGCACAACATCAACATCATCATTCTCAGCCACTCCCTCTGTTCGCTGATTGTACCTACAAAACGTTGATTTGAAAAATCGGACTAATATGCTGAAATCCCAGACCTAGTATAGAAGCAAAATGAAAATCGAGCGGAAGTACGTAGGAGGGCAGAGCTAGGCTACTGTTGTAATATACTAAAACATCAATATTTAAGCATTTCATTCATCATTTGAGGATTTTGAAGTCAGGATCAAAAAAGTTCATAACCAGCACCATGGACAGCACCAGTCATAGCATTTGCTTGCAATGCATCTTGAATTGAAAACACGTGATTGGTGTCTCATAGTCACCAGCATGTTTCTGACTGATTGTATGATTCACTTAAATAAGCCACAACATTTTTATATTCCCTGCAGTCAATTTGAAGTTGAACTACTTTGCAGGTATAACCATGAGAAAGTACAATCAACTTATGCACCCCATTCATTAATATATACACAAACCCTTTACACTCAATCCCATGTCTGAAATTTCATTGGGATTTCTGAAACCCAAACCTCAGTGACCTTTACAGGGATAATCGTTTAAGTGTCAATTGTGATGACGCACAAACGTGGGAGGAAGAACAGAGCTTTAGAAAAGTGTGTCTAAAAATACGTTCCATCTGATGGACACGAGCGCTCGATTTCTCTGCTGGAGAGGGGAAAACAAGGAACAGCTGATGTCTTAGAGAAGTCATACACAACCCCAGCCTCTGCTGCCTCAGAGGAACCAGGTGGGAGGCTATGACAGACCAGTGTTGCCAGTGCCAAAAGAAGACTTCAGGAAGAAAATAGGGCTGCCTCCATACGTTGACCAGACTCACTACTGTCGAACCATTCGTAAAAATAGACAAACCAATTTAAAGAAAATCTGTGTGCAACTTTTTAAATAGAGCCCTTTCAATTCAAGTTACAGCTGTATGGACCATGTTTGGACTTGCAGAAAACAATCTATGAAGGGTTGGTGATTTTTGCATCAGTCCTTTAGTTTTTTAAGGTTAAGAGGGGATTTGGGGATTCAATACTAACTGTATATTGCTTTCAAAAACCAAGCGTCTCTCAAAGTGGAATCCTTTCTGTCAACACAGACTTAATCTATGCCTTGTAGTTAGGTTTGAAACAGAAAGCTAGTGGGGATTTGCAAACAAACCATGTATTGTTTTGTCCTCAATAACTTAGGCATCTGCACAGACATCCATCATAAGCACATTTCTCTCCCTCTCTTTCTCCCTCTCTCCATCTTGACATCTCTCCCACACAGATTGCAATGACTCAGGCACCTCCAGCATGCTTGAATATTCCACTATAACAGGGAGAGAGGCTTTATCTGAGGCAAGTAACTAGGATCCATATGCACACACACACACACACAAACGTGCACCCACACATGTATGCTTTCTCAGACTTTCTTTGTCTCTTTCTCTCTCACACACACACATACATCCTACATACTCCTAAACAAATGTAAAATACACACACACACATACACTCGCTCTACCTTTCTCTCTCTCTCTCTCTCTCTCTCTCTCTCTCTCTCTCTCTCTCTCTCTCTCTCTCTCTCTCTCTCTCTCTGTCTCTTTCTCTCTCACACACACTCTCTCTCTCTCTGTCTCTTTCTCTCTCTCTCTCTCTCTCTCTCTCTCTCTCTCTCTCTCTCTCTCTCTCTCTCTCTCTCTCTCACTCTCACTCACACACACACACACACACACACACACACACACACACACACACACACACACACACGCTCACAAACATGTAACGGCCCTAGCTTGATTTGAAGGTCTCCAAATATATCCCAAGAGCCTCCACTGACAGGCTCCTCCGCGGTGACACATGCTCAGGCTTTGAGCGGTCCTTGCAGGCAGTGACATCATCCCTAATTGATCTTCTTTTGAGAACCGAACAAGGGGAAAAATATGCAGTGGACGGGTAACCATAACAACTGGATTGTATCAATGTGTGGGGGGGGGGGGGGGTGCCGTGGGGTGGCAGATGCTTGGGTGATTAGGGGGCGGGGATGAAGGTGGGGGTCAGGATGTAGTTGTGAATAGAGAAGCGGTGGGGGGGCGGGGGGGGGCTATGATGAGGAGAGAGAGGAAGTCTCACTTTACCAGTCTGTCATCGGCAGCGTGGAGGGTCCCTAACGACTCATGAATATCAATCATTTTTAATTTGCTGTGTGACTATAAAAGCATTCACATACACACAGCTCTTTCTCCTGGAAGGAGTTACAGTCCTACATACCGCACCACACGCAGACATGTAGACCCTGGAGGGACACACCCCAGCTAGGTTATGGGTTGATCGGATTCATTGTCAGGGAGGGGCTATACAGGTAACATCATGCATGCAGAGCAAACCAGAGCAGGAAAGAACAGACCAGAGTAGAGCAGTGCAGATTAGTGTAGTGTAGAGCAGACCAGAGTAGAGCAGTGCAGATTAGTGTAGTGTAGAGCAGAGCAGACGATGGGTGTTCCTGCCAGGAGAAACCGCCCTGCGAACACACAGATCCACTGTTACATCAACAGAGAGACTCCCATTAACACTGACACTGAGAGACTAACTTTTGCCAACCATGGTGCACCCTGGACGATTCAGAGCTGGACAATTGACAAGCGGGTCCACCCCCATCCGGTGCTCTTAGTTTCTTTCCGTTTCTCTCCTGGTCCACCACAGAAAGAGGCTTCCATGGGCTCACTATTCACAGCAGATCCCATGCTGGCCTGTGGATTGTTCCACAGAGTGTTTGGATGAGAGACGGGGGAGGGGCTGGACTCGGTGGGAGGAAGAGGGGGCGAGGGTGGGGTCGAGCAGAGTGGCACTGTGGCGCTAGCAGGGTGATAAACGACGGCAGAGATGGCGACAGAGAATGCGGCGGAATTTAAATATAACCCGCTTTTCCTCCCTACCGACAATGGTAGTGCTGTGGCAATAACAGCGATTGAAATCACCATGGCAACAGAGTTCTACCTGAGAGCCGTGAAAAGTACGAGAGAGAGGTGGAGATGGTGATGGGGGTTGGAAAGAGAGAGAGAAGAGAGAAAGGGCGAGAGAGGAGATGGATGGAGAGAGAGAGAGGGAGAGAAAGAGAGAGAGAGAGAGAGAGAGAGAGAGAGAGGACGAGCGCTCTCATAACACTGAATGATTTATGGAGGTCTGGTCTTTGTTTCAAACATTGAGAAAGAGGCTCTGAAGGCCAGAAGATCCACTTTTTTCAGTCTTTCTCTTTTAAGGAATATTCATTTTTCTTCTTCCCCCTATGAAAAAAGAACTCTCTAACTGGGATGTTACAAGTATTTCAAGTATTATTCCGTCAACAGAACAGTTTCCATGGCAATGTAATTCATGTGGCATTTGCTGCAGAGTGCTGTATAGGATTTCCTTTGTCCAAACATTGATTCTATTAAACGTCGTAGGCAATTGTTGATTGACTGGTCGATTATTGTGAAGACAAAAACAAGTTAAACAAGTGTTTCTAAAGTGAGCCCATATTCGGAGTCAGATGGCTGAGCGTTGAGGGAGTCGGGCTAGTAATCAGAAGGTTGCCGGATCGATTCCCCTCCGTGCCAAATGATGTTGTGTCCTTGGGCAAGACACTTCACCCTACTTGCCTCGGGGGGCATGTAAGTCGCTCTGGATAAGAGCGTCTGCTAAATGACTAAATGTAAATATAAGGGAGGTGGTTTGAGGAGGGGTTGAAGGGCCCCAGACAGCAGTTTCATCCCAGAGTGCTTCCTGTTTCTCCACACAGAGAGGGGAGAGGGAGGGGGTGCTCACCTCTTGAGCTGGGCGACACCTCCACCTCCAAGAGTGTGAAGCCAGCATCAGTAAGCCAATGACCGAACAGAAAATCTTTAAGGGAAGAAGTGAGACACTGTCGTCTTTTATCGGCAAACGTGTTGGGTCGGGGGTTCTCAGATGTCTTTCCTCTCTCTGTCTTTCTTTCTTCCTTTTTCATTCATTCTTTCTTTCATTCTGTCTTTTTCTGCAGCGTGCCCTCCTCTTTTTGTTTGTCTTGTTTCTCTGAGAGCGAGTGATTCATCCTCTCGTCCCTCTCCTCTCCTCCAGCTCAATGGAGATCTCCACAAGGGTTCTCAGACAAGACACCACTCCACCATCACCATGGAGACATGGAGCTGCCAAGCAACATGGAATGTTGGAATCAGGAATCGTTGCAGCCACAAGATGAATCTGAGCCGTTCAGGAACACGCACACACACTGACATGTATTAAGACAAGAAGAGGAAGTATCATCCTGCTCTCCTTTCTTTTTTGGCCTTGCCTGTCATCTTTAGTCTGTTTTCCATTCCCATCCTTCCTGTCTTGATTTCATCAGCAACATCCAGAAAGAGTTTTGACAATCTTGCTTTTCGGGGGTCTCACAATCGGGGGGTCCTGTGGGGAAGATGGCTTAAGTACAGATGTCAGTTGACAAATACAGTTGACGACAACACTGCAGCTCCAATACCTAAATATCCACTGAACTAACTCTTCCCTAATGTAATACAGGGAGAACATTAGCACTCTTTTTTTATGTGCAGTTCCAAACTGCAGGTCATATGAGTATGCCTCACACGATCCAATGCACGCACTGCTCTTAGCATTATAGGAGGGGCCCTTACAATCTGGGGCTGAGCGGGATTCAAACCCATGATCCGGTGAACACAAAGCCCATCAAAGGAATAGACACCAAGGATGTAAACACAGTTAGACGTCCAGAGGTATTTTCCCTCAGTAAAACCATCAAACATGTTTCTTCTGCCAAACTCCACCACACCATCATCAATCGTCGCTCTCACTTTTCTGCTAAACGTTTATTTTAGTGTTCGTTTTTTCGTCTTTGGTCCCTGTCTCCGTTTTCGCTCGGTTCACAGTTGTATGGGGAGCCAGTATGGAGGTTCGAGCTGTTTTGTTTTGACAGGTTGTTACCCTGCAGAGAGACAGACAGGCAGACAGACAGAAATGTGAATCTATGTGCGAACACAGGCGGAATTCAGGAGACAAACAACAAAGGTGTGTGTTTGTGTGCTCACCCGCGACAATAAAGAGAAACAAACGCGGGAGAGAGGGTCAAACGACAAACGGTGGTAGTAGACGACAGTGGCGATTTAGACTCTTTTTAGGGGCGCTCAAGCATTATTATCTTAAATGAGTTTCAGTGCTCTAACGTGTTAAAACAATGTTTATTTATTGCTGACACATCATTATCGTTTCATTTGATGCTGGTAGTTCATGAAGAAAGGGACTTTCTCAGTTTTTCATTCATTCAATATTGTTGTTAGTATTAATAGTATTAATTGTTGTCCAGTGAAAGGAGTAATTTATAAGCAAGGGGGTTTAACACTTTTGCAAGGCACAGTATCCATGTCACATTCTAATTGGGGGCTGAGCCCCCCTAAAGGTCTGATCCTAGAATTGCCCCTGATAGACTATATAGTACAACTCTGAAGAGACGGAGAAAAGGATGGTGCAACACCTTTTCACTCCAATTGCGGAGCTAAACAACTCCTCGGCGGATGAATAAAACATGAAGCAGACCCATTACACCCCAAGTCTCTGAGCGATTCGGCAGGCGCGGCTGACAAACGAGGAGTCGGGTCACGGCAGACTACATCTTCGCTGTTTGTCACAACACGCCGTTCTTTTTCTGCCGCGGGGATTTAACAGGCGCTACTTGTGTGATCGGCTTGCTGACAGCTAGGGATAGGGATCTGTCCCGCGGACGAGGGGGAGAACAGAGGATGACAGACAGGCTGTCTTCCCCATTTCTTCTTCTGCAGGCACCTTTTCATGCAGTTGCAAGTATTTCCTACACTCTGCTACAAGATGCAGTGTGTAAGAGACTGTATGCACTGTATACAGTAAAGGAGAAATGGTCCAACTGCCAGCTAGTCAGAATAAGCACAGGAAAACAGAAAACAAATTAAAATCCCCAGAATCAATGGATAATTCTAGTCTGTCATGCATGCCAAGGAGTAACAGTGAAAATGAACACAAGGGATGGTACTGACCTGTTTGTCTGAAGAAGTGAGGAAGGGAGCACTAGAGAGAGGAAATGGGAGTTTGGGAGAAATTAGAATGATGGAGGGGGGTGAAGTAATCCTGACTGACTGAATCCCTCCAGAAAGCAATTACTTGACTTACACAAGTTTTTGGAAAAGTCTTCTTCGTGGAACTTTGGAAGTGATCCGCAACAGGAAACCGTGCAAGGGCACAGAGTGAGATAGCGGAAAAGAATAAGAAATAATATTCATAGCGCTTGTAGTAACCATAACGGAGGTGACTTTCACTGCTTTAAACAGTTCTGGTCTACTCTATCAAAGTGGAAGATATCCATCATTGCACTCAGTTAGGTCAGTGAAAGCATTCTCAATCTGAGCCGATTGCTTATCTCAGTCGAGCCAATGGATCAAGTCAGATGGGCACCATTAACAGAAATGAAGAAAAGCGCTTTAAACCAAGAAGAGCATTTCCCCTTTTCGAGCGATATCCGCCCATTTATATAAACACATCCGAGAGATTATGCTAGTATTTGGGAACAAGGAAATCTCCTCAGTAAGTGTGGCCTTGAGTATGCATGCTGAAGTTTCTGTATCCGGTTATGTGTGGCCCAGTTCAAATGATGGCCTATTTCTGAATAGTAATCACTGTTATTGCACTGTCTCCCCTCATTTCTACAGTCAGCCCGAGGAATTGGCTCTGGGTCTATTTTAGGTAGCTCTGCAGATGACTGCTTTCACATTGGATCTCCTGAGCATGACTTTAGCCCACCTTTGCAACAGGCTTGATACTGTACCGCTAGTGGGTACAGTCTGTTGCCTAGGTCATGTACAGCATTACAGTACACTGTAGATGCTTTGGATGGTAATCGCATGATCCCGTCGAACGTGGTTATGAAATATTCATCTCCAAGCTTTACATTTCCCTGTTCCTATTTGCTTTGCTAATGCGACATGTGGAACATCACCCCCAAGTGCCGTGGATTACTAACACCACTTTGATGGGGATTGTGTTGTGGCGCTGTGTTGGTGAAGGTTATTGTTTCCTCTGTGAAAACAGCCCGCTAAAGGATGGGTTCATTTTTATGAGGAAAAAAAGAAGAAGAAAAACATTTCCCAGGGAGGCGTGTGGGTTGCAGTTTTTCATTTGAAATGTAGATTGGAGGTCAGATGTTTGGTCAGATGCGCTTTCATCCAGGCCATGAAAGATGCATGCTGTGATCTCATTATCCTGTTCTCTTCTATGAGTGCTATGTCAAATCAATTCTGGGCAGAGGAGGGGTGAGGACACTACTGATGCCTCTCATACTGAAGCAGGAGAGTTCGTACGAGAGTGAGAAGACACTGTCTGTCAGTGTGCGTGCGAGTGTGTGCACATTCATGATTTGTTTGTTTTTGCTGTTAGGGTTAAAGTGCAAAGTGTCAGTTTTCACTTGAGGGTCTTTTCATTCTTACCAGTAGCCATAAGTCTAACTTATAGCCCTTTTGGTGCATGGTCGTCCTACTTTAGGGGGTGAAATCGTTATTTACAATAACATGGCCCCGTTAAGTGCTAGGGCAGTTTCGTTATTTGCACTTTCCACATGATTAATCTTGTACTTGTACAACATCTCTGTAAAAGTTCTCTCTGTAAATGTGGACATTTTAGAAGTTTCCACATTACAGACTGCCAGACATTTCAACCTAATTTCTGTTATCCAAGGGGAACATTTTTGTTCTTTAGCACACTTGGTTTGACTTTTCCAGATGGGTAATGACACTTATTCACAAATATTTTCTCATGTTGTTAGGAAGTCTCAAAATAAATGTTTTAAACCTTCACCCAAGACTAGATATGAGTAACATCAGAAAACAAAACAAAGTGGCAGAGGACAACAGGAGGCAATCAATCTATTCTTCCCGACGTCTGATTACATGTTCGTCCATCCACGGGTGAGGACCGCTCATGGCGTACCGCAGGCGTTGCTTGGGCTGACCGAGCAGCTCACGGGCAAGTGTGAACCGTTACCATGGCTAGTCTGTTGGAAAGTAAAGAGATATTAGAAACACATCATATATATGTGTATATAACTGTCCATGTCTGAAAAAATATAAGATGAGAAACAGTTTATTTTCTGGTGTATCATTCCCTCACGAGGCAGTAGTACTGTAACTCAGCCCTGTAACGGGTTGTTTGGTTTTTTTCAGCCCAGAACGCTTTTATTGCTAAATTGGTTGCAGGTGTGGAAACCAATCTAACTGTGTTTTAGCCAATTACAGTAATGATGGGTAAGGGCTTTGCTCGCTTCCTTTGTTATAGAGGGTACACATGAATAGACTTCATAAAACACATTGGGATAAAAGCAAGCCTCACCAATCCTTACACAGTGTATAATATTACCCTCACTATAATCTTGTATCATGGTAGTTTAATTGGCGAAGACCACTTACATAAACAGTACATAGGTGTTTGCAAGCGTGTGGTGTACGTGTGTGTGTGTGTGTGTGTGTGTATGTGTGTGTCTTTGTGTGTGGAGGAGGTCCCATGCTGGTTCGTCTGTGGTTGCTATGGAGACTGTTGCCCATTGGTTAACTCAAGCAATGTTCTTGGCTTTACAAGGAATGGATGGTCCATTCAGAGATATCTCTTGATTGGTTCCCATCCTTAACATCAATACAAACACCACCATCTAGGACAACACACTGATGCAATCACACACAGACACACACACACACGCATATACAGTAGCCATGGAGATTAACCCCCTCAATGCAACACAAAGGATCTGTGACATATTCAGTAACAATGTTCATTGTAATTCTGCCTAATCTTTATGGCCACTGGTTCAATTCAAGGCCAATTTAGACTTAACATTGACACATCTATACTGCACAGCATTCACACTGTCCAGTACTGTATCGACTTGATCTTTGCTTAAATCTCATTGGGTAATGGACTGTATAGAATGCGTTGGGTCCATTTTCAGCCCACAGCTCATTCAATCACCCTCGGCAGTAACTTTGGTAGGCCAGCCTTGTTACCCTTATCGTTGTGGATCACACAATCAATGGCCGGGTTTCCCAGATTTGTTAAGAAGCTCTTAACGCTAAGATCTTCTTAAGAACGTTCTAATAGCGTTTTAGAGCGCTCTTAGAACGTTCTTAAGATGCTCTTAGCGTTAAGAGCTTCTTAACAAATCTGGGAAACCCGGCCAATATCATTACGGTATACCTGTGCGAGGTGGAGATGTCAGCACAGATTCAGTGACACATCGAAGGATCTTTATTCGGAACGTCCTGAAGAGTAAGACCTGATCAATGTTGAGTTGACAGGTGACATGGCTTGATGTCGAACCAAGTCAGCTGACAGGAGACATACTGAGCAGGTGGTCAGACCTCGGGGCCCTTAGCGTTCGCTATCCTGTCACTCATTCACATGTCCTCCGACTAAAGGAGACTCGCCTCACGTCCTGACTATGGAGGAAACAATGGAAATTGGTGCACGTGAAGTTTGTGTCACTGGGAATAAACAACAGCCTGAATCAAGACTTCAGATTCTCTTTAGGTGTTGATTGGAAAGGTATAGTTAGACCTACCTCCGAGCCTTCCCCTTCAGCAAAACGCTCAGACAGGCATATTCAAATTAATTACTGAATCCCTTGAAATTCTTAATTGCATAATCACACTGCAATGTAATACTTTTAGTCTTTGTCTGCATGAAGCATACCACAAAGTATCTCTAATAGGTTGTTTGTGAAGATGGCAAAGCCCTTGTTGGTTTAATTAGGTTTCAGTACTGGAAGGACCTGTGATTATAATGATTAATATTTCATCTTTGTGAATATAATGAAAGCAAGGAGGTTATTTGTGGAAGGCCGACTGAAACTGTAGGTTGCCTAGAGACCGATACGACGTGATAGATATAGGATTCATCAGACTCACCAGCCTTGGTTCTGTTAAGAGGATGTGTCTTTGTTTTGCTGGATATATTGTTGTTGCTGAACTCATTCAATGCTTTTCTTCCTGTGCAACACACAGTGGCCTGGGCTGTCCGTGAACAGATTCTGGGGTTGAAATGAAGGTTGGCTGTTTTGTTTTGTTGAACATGACGGATGGGAGACCGAGACATCCTGGGGATAAAAGTTTCAAAGGTGAAAGTGATTATAGTGATTGGGCAATGATGAATTCGCCCCCACCAACCCCAGCCACTTTCAGCATGGAGTCAGGTGGCTAAGCGGGTAGAGCATCGGGCTAGTAATCTGAAGGTTACCAGTTTGATTCCCGGCTGGTGCACATGATGTTGTGTCCTTGGGCAAGGTACTTCACCCTACTTGCCTCGAGGAGAATGTCCCTGTATCTACTTACTGTAAGTCACTCTGGATAAGAGTGTCTGCTAAATGACTAAATGTAAAAGAAGGGGCCACACGAAGCATGTACGGAATCACTCCACTTCCCCGTCGAACCCATGTCATGGGGTCCTGTTTGAGTTGACTGTCTATTTCCTTTATAGGAAAGAGATCAAGGCTCGAAATTGCCGACAGAAGGTTGCTCCATGTGCCGTGGGTTCTCTGTGCTCTAGGATGCTCCACAAGCTGTATGTGCTCTAGGATGCTCTATGTGCTCTAGAATGACATGTAAATGTGATCCCGGTGGTCTATGGCCTCCACATGCTCTAGGACGCTCTCTGTGCTCCACGCTGCTCTGGTGTCTGGCGAGGCGGATCAGCTGGAGGGGGGTTACAGTATCGGTACTGTGAGTGAGCAGGGAGAGGAGCTCTGCTGAGATGCATCTCAATTAGACTCCAGCCTGCAGGCTCATTCTCTCTCTCTCCTCTCCTCCAGTCGTCCTGTTTTGACGACAAGCGTTCTTATTTCGATGCGGGATTCCGACACAGTGGAAGGAAACGTACGCCAATTTCCCCCTAAAATCCGTTTGTGCCTCGGATCTCTCGCTGCATAAACTGCATAAACTCCGGAATAACTCTGTGAGGTGAATTGTTTGAAATTTGCAGTCGCATACAGCCCCAGACCTCATGACTGGCACACACACGCAGACACAGGGTAATTAGTCACCAGAACCAAAGAGCGATCTGGGCCACGGCAGGGCCCGAGGAATCGCTCCAGTTCTCTGTGTGGAGATTCAGATTACGAACAGTTAGTCTTCTGCAAAGCCCATTATCACACAGCATCCAGGCAGGCCATCAACATGGAGGGTGTTCTCACTAGGACGAGACACACAGGAACCCAACGCATTTACGGTAATGGATGGCAAACGGTCGCAAAATGGCTTACAAAGACATAATGAAGCCACGCGATGAGGCACAGGGCCTATTGTTTTAGCTTGGTAGAGAAAGTGGCCGAGGACAACAGGAGGCAATCAATCTATTCTTCCCGACGTCTGATTACATGTGCGTCCAGCCACGGGTGAGGACCGCTCATGGCGTAGCGCAGGCATTGCTCATGGCGTAGCGCAGGCGTTGCTCATGGCGTAGTGCAGACGTTGCTCATGGCGTAGCGCAGGCGTTGCTCATGGCAGAGCGCAGGCGTTGCTCATGGCGTAGCGCAGGGGTTGCTCGGGCTTGACAGAGCAGCTCACGGGCAAGTGTGTACCGTTACCGTGGCTAGTCTGTTGGAAAGGAAAGCGTGAAAAGTAAGAACGTTGGGTACAGCTGAGATGCTCACATCAAACACCCACACACACCCATGTTCATCACCCCCAACCCTCCCCCACACACAAAAAAAAACACTGCAAACAAACACAGCTAGTCTTGAATTTTTTATGACCAGCGATTCCTAATGTCTCTCCATGAAAGCGTCTGACAGTTTAACTCCCCTGACGGCTGAACAACAATTCAAAACGCATCCACAAGTAACATCCAGCAGACGAGTCTTACTCAAACATATTTGTGCGCCACAAACAGAGCAGACAACAGTCTCGGAATGTATGCAGCAAAAACGTGGAAATGTGTGGATTCTGTGTCTCTACGAGCACGAAATATAGTGGCTCACCAGAGGGATTTGTAAAAGTTTTTTTTTTGCTTTGCATATTTGATGGGTTGCTGAGGGGAAGTGATTGAGGAGATGAGAGTAATTGGCTTTCGCTTTGACTGCACCTCTGTGATTGCGGAGGCAGCGTGACGTCGGGGGAGGAGGAAGCCGCCGCGACGGTGACGAGAGGTTCCAGCGGAAAGGAAAAAAAGAAGAAAATAATTCTGTCCAGAGACTTCCCAGGAGTCAATGCGGTAGACAGGCAGACACAGATGTTGAAATTCAGATCACATACGGTCGCCTGCAATCCCTGTTGTTCACCCGGGAGAGAAGAGGAGGAGGGAGAGGGAAATATGTGAAAGGAGAGATAGAGAGAGATGGGGAGAGGGACAGAGAGATGAGGAGAGAGAGAGAGTGAGATAAAGAGAGAGATGGAGAGAGAGGGAGAGAGATGGTGAGAGGGAAGGAGGGAAAGAAAGAGATTGGGAAGGAGAGAGAAAGCGAGAGAAAGAGAGAAAGAGGTCTGTACAAAATAGAAAGGTAGTGACGTATGGGGCAGACTGTGAAGAGAGAGAAGCAAGTATAACTAACTACTGATGCCCTGGTTTGAATCCAAACAACAAACCGCACAGAACACAACCACACAATCCATGTCCATCCATTCTAAAAGGCTGGTTCAAAGCATCACTCCGCAGTCTCATTCAGACCGCCCACCGTTAGAACAGTATTTACAAAAGATTGTGTAAATATTTTGACTGTTGGCAATGAGTGGTGGACTGTCCACACTAAGGGAATGTGTTTTTCAGGCACAGGGCATGGAGAAAAAGAGAGTGAGTGAGAAAGAGAGAGAGAGCGAAAGAGAGCGCACAGGACAGATAGAAGGTCCTCGTTATTGTTGGAGAGCCATGCACACATGCTGTGTTTGCACATTGAGCAGGGCAGATGGGTGAATGAGCAGGGTGGAGCAAAACACAAAAACACACGCTTGTCAGCATGCAAGCAACACACATGCTCATAAGTAAACACACGAAAACCACACGCACACACGCGCGTGCGTTCTTACGCAATGAGATACCCATAAAGCCATGAAACGGTAAAACGGCCATTGAGACACATTTATGATTTCACACATAGCACACACCCAATGTAATGCGTTGAATCGTCTTTTTCCCAGAAATCACAAAGCCGTGAGATAACGGCTCATGTTTTGTCAGTAAACACGGGGCTCCAGCTGCTTCTCTGATTGTGTTTCTTGTGCTCACATTCCTATTTACAGTATCCATACTTCTATATTTGTCCCTTTGTTTCTCCTCCGTTCTCTTTCGCTCCCGTCTTCATGCCTCCAAACCCAATGACAAAGCGTCCTGACGATGATTATTTCTAATCAGGTGTTCCTCTGTGGCCAACTCTCGCACAGGACATTAACTCTGGAGAAAAGCGATGGATGGTTGGGCGAGGGAGGGAGGGAGGGGACAAACGCCAGCAGAGCAGAGAGGAAGGGCAGACTGCTCCAAATGGGGCCGACTTTGGGTCAATGATTCCAATCACTCTGGGTGAGCTTGACCCGATCCTCGACTGATTCAGCTCCACTCGTTGTCTGTGTCTTTCCCCCACTGGGCATAGGGGGCAGTTTAGCAAGCTTGGACCCCTCTCAGGGACCCACATGGAGCCCCTGTGAATGGTCCCCATTGATCCCGGGGTCCGGGGTTGCGGGCAATTTTAGCCACGTTGTTTTAGAGTGAGCTAAAGTTTGCACACAGTCATTGTTCACGTTCATGCAACGTTTGACTCGCAGCTCTGCTTGCCTGAGACAGAGATACAAGAGGGCACCGAACAAAGCGTGGGTGACTATTAACAGTGGAGCACAGTGTGTATTTGTGTGTGTGTGTGTGTGTGGGGGGGGGGGGGGGGGTACTGTGTGGGAAAAGAGAGGATCTAAAATGGTCTCAGTAGAAGGATTGCTTAACGGAGGGGGGTTGAGCGATCAGCTGAGTGAAGAATGGATGGAGATGAAAAGGCGTGTGGGGAAAAGAGAGATCAAGACAGACGACGAGAGAGACAGAGAAAAGGGGGATTTAGAGAGGGTCACGGGTGAAAGTAGGGAGGGAGGGAGGGAGGGAGGGAGAAAGAGAGGGAGGGAGGGAGAAAGAGAGGGAGGGAGGGAAAAAGAGAGGGAGAGAGATCGAAGAGAAAGTGAGAACCCTGTGTGTCTGAGCTCTAACAGTAATTACGGCTGGCTGTTTCTCTGGGGCTGACCCAAGCTGATTGAGTTTGGAAGCGACGGGGACTGAGGGAGATTTGGGAGGGCGAGAAGCCGAGAAAAAGAAGGGGCGAAGGAGAGGGCAGGGAGTGCATGTGTGGGAGGTGGGGGGTGCGGTGGAGAGTGAGGGGACAGGAAAGCAATTTTCAAAGCATGGATAAAGCATCGCTCCATAGGCCCCTTCTCTTCCGAGGCCTGGCTGGTTTAATTACAGAGCCCTTTAACAGTCCATCCATCAAAGATTCCCAAAACAGGACCCCCCCCCCACACACACACACCACCACCACCACCCTCTCCATGTCCCAGTTTGAGGCCCCCCATACAGAAGGGATCCACCCCCAGCAGCAGCACAGGACAAATCGCATCCACCCCTTGCACCAGCCACTCGGCTGTAGCGAGTAATAAGCAGAGCCCTGAGCTGGACAGCCAATCAAAGTCCTCCTTTTCCCAAGCCATTCCCTGCTCTTGTAGGACGGTGGGAGGAGCATGGAGCCTCCAAGGGAGAGTGCGATGAAGAAACACAGCGTTGGTACCGTGTAAGGTGCTGCCACCCGGCTCTGAGAGACAACCGGAAGGTCGAAATGTTTCCCACAGGAGCCGAAGGAAAGGAACCACGCCTGGCAAAGTTGACGTTTTGGGTCGACCGGTGGGCCACACCTGTGACAAAGTGTCGACTGTGACAGGATTCTGACACCCTCTGCCTTCCCCCCTCAGTTGGATCAACACCACACTGCTGCTCGACACAACAACACACGCGCACACACGCACACACGCTGGCCGCACAATCGCCACCTGGCTTCCGCCGTCGCCCTCCGTCACGCGGCGCACGCGTCGCCATGGCAACCGCGGCCTGGTCTCCGCGCCGGGCTCTCACCTGCGTCGTCAGAGGGCACAGTGGGGTGGAACAGAATGTTCCAGAATGACACACAGACGCGCGCACGCACGGCGAGGGAAATAATCATGTTGTTTAGTGGCCGTGGGTAAGCCAAATAGGCGTGCTATGCAGGATTCCGAGTGTTGGATATGCTGTGACACTGTGTCGCTCACAAGACCAGAAGTGGTACCTGAACGTGTGGCTGTACACAGATATAATTACTTTGAGCGAGCATGACAACACAACAACCAGACTACTGCCAGCAAACGACCTTTTAGGCCTGCTGTTAATAGGCGTATGAATTAATTAGAAGCCACTCACCAGCTTGTCTGCTCCCCACAATGAACCAATGGCCCTTTAACCGTGGTAGCGGTGTTTTATAAGGGCAAATAACGTGTCACACTGCCTGTAACTTTAGATGAATCGCACGCTGTGATTGGCTGAGGCCGGAGGAACTGACACCTGATATTTAACGGCATGGCTGACAGTTATAATTCACCTCTTTGACAGGAGCCAGTGGTCAACGTAGGACACCTGAGGTGGAGGAGCAAAGTGAGCAGTCCCCGTTTCAAGACCAACTGTTTTCTGAAATGTGGATAGCCACTCGTACCAGATAATAAAAACTACAGGGAATGCCAGGTTGCTTCATTAGTTTGCAGTTTGCAGGTGGCAGGTTAATAGACTAGATGGGACATAATGTGCAGAGTTGATTGATTGAGAAAGATGATTAGGTAACACTTATCAAGGTGCTTGTCACAAGCAGTGATTAATAGGTCATAAAGCCCTTGAAAGATGCTTATTAACATTTATGTGTGGTAGTAAGACTACAGAAGGGTTAATTGGGCTAGGGCTAGGGCTAGGGCTAGGGCTGGGGCTGAGGGCTAAGGCTAAGGCTAAGGCTAAGGCTAAGGCTAAGGCTAAGGCTAAGGCTAAGGCTAAGGCTAAGGCTAAGGCTAAGGCTAAGGCCTGAGAGAAGCGGTCATTAATATATACATACTATATAATAAGGCCCCTCTATGATCATCATCAACATGTGTTCAAAAGATTTACTACCGTACCGTGACCTCATGACGTCATCATCATCGCCTACTACCCCTTCTGGGGCTTAGGCCGCAAACAAGAGCATCTCGGTCCTGAGCCAACATCTCAAGCTGTCCCCAAGTGTAGCCCAGTTTCTTGGCGTCTGCCTCCTAGTCTCTGCGCCAGGTGTTTCGTGGCCGACCTCTCTTTCTTTTCCCTTGGGGATTCCACTTGAGGGACTATCTTGTGGTGTTTGTGGCTGGTTTACGGAGAGTATGGCCTATCCATCTCCAATGTGGTTGGAGGATCTCTTCGTCCGCTGGCTTTTGGTTGGTGCGTTCTCACACTGCTTTGTTACTGATGGTGTTAGGCCAGTGGATCTGGAGGATTCGTCGCAGACAGGTATTGATGAATGACTGGATTTTGTTTGTCGTATTCACTGTGGTCCTCCATGTCTCAGCTCTGTAGAGTAGGACTGACTTTACATTGCTGTAAAAGATCTTCATCTTTGTTGTGCTGACCTCGTGACGTACTTATGCTTGTTACAAGCACCTGGATGTAAGGAGTTACCAAATCTTCTTTCTTTCTTTTTTAAGAAATTTAGTGGACAATGAAACAAATACACATTTACATTTAGTCATTTAGCAGACACTCTTATCCAGAGCGACTTACAGTAAGTACAGGGACATTGCCCAAGGACACAACGTCATTTGGCACAGCGGGGAATCGATCCGGCAACCTTCTGATTTCTAGCCCGACTCCCTCACTGCTCAGCCATCTGACTCCCCTCATCTGACTCCCTGACACATGATGCAGAAGTCGGACAAAACTCTCCTGAGAGGAAGCGAGTGCAGCTTGCTGTCGTGTCCATGACAGATGTGTCGCATCGCTCACCAGTATCGCTTCCTCTTTCCCACGGGTTCGCCATCGGGTCACGCGCGCGCCTCCGACCACCTCTCGCAAAAGCGACTTTGACCTACTGCGCCACCAACATGCTACCGTTCGACGTTCGCAGGAGTGCTAGCCTTTCTACCGGGGAAGTGGGCTTAACCAGACTCAGGTGCGGCGGAGTGTTTGTGAGAACCAGGACCCCAGGCAGAGACAGCAGTGCACACCAGAGCCCTACGGGACAGACAGAAAGACGGAGCGGACGGACGCTGTTTGACGTGACAAACAGGAAAGGTGTGGAAGGAAGACCACGCGTGTGCGTGTCTGTGTGTGTGTGTGTGCTCGTGTATGTGTGAGAGAAAAAGAAAGAGAGGGAGAGAGGGAGAGAGGATGTAAACAAGCTAGAGGTCTTTTCTTTCCCACCAGTCTACAGTGTCGGTGAATCACAGTCATACATTGCTCTCATCCACTTTCAAGTGGAGTGTGTCTCTCCCCTCTGTCTCTTTATCTCACACTCACACGCACACACATACACACACGCACACACAGAAATGGCGTCATGGCCGTACGCAGTCTGCTTTCCCTCGGCTGGCAAATGAAATGAGGTGGAAATGTAGAAAGCCCGAAACATCCTCAGGGACAGCTTATGTGAAAGAGAGACACCAGCAGAGAAGAGAGAGCCCACAAAGCCATGCAGATGGAAAGAGGTGGAGGAGGGGAAAGGGGGGATAGCCACTCAGAGGAGAGAGAACTGGGTGGGTGGCTGGGTTAGGGTTAGGAGGATGGGTTCCGTGTTGGGGAGGATACTTTCAACACGTATTTCGTTTCAGAACACATGCCCAAAATGTATTTTGTAACGTATTCCGTCACGTTACTCAATCTGAGTGACGTATTCTGAATACTTGGATTACTTCCACATTGAATTGCATTTTATAAGTGTAGGAATTATGCAGCCATCAAATCCTGCTTACTAAACTGCGTTTCCTGATCACAATGGATCTTAGTAGTTACGAGGGTTCTCTACGAGCAAAACAACAATTGTCATTTCTTACGTGCGTTTCCCGAACATGCTCGTAAGGATAACCCTTGCACGTGTCTCTTACTGTAAGAACTACTTGAGAGTGGATGAGAGGCATGCTTTGGCCAACCATGGTACGTGAGTTTGCATCCCCCGTGCATGTGATGGCCATGCATTGGCTTAGCCAATAGCATTGCAGAAGGAAAGAACAATAGGCAATGACATGGGAGCGATAGATGTAGTTGTGTTCGTACAGTGTAGAAACCACCAGATAGAAGTTCTGGGAAATGCAGGGAGTTGCCTTCATTTATATAGAGAGTGAATAAACTTGTGAAACAGATAAGTATCGTGATGTCATCCATCGATTTCAACAATGTAACTCTGTTCTAAATACCAACTATTTAAATTGGAACTAACGGAATACAGTTACTCATAATTTGTATTCTGTGTTGTGGGATATCCACTGGAGAATGATATACATTCTGAATAACAACAATCTATGGGCATGAAGCAGGAACAGCTCATTTACATTCCAATGCCCCCTTTGAAACCCTCTCCAAAGCCTTGGCACTAAGGCAAATCTGCTGTCTCTGAGACCCAGAACCACATGGGGGCAACGTGACCCCTGCCCCCCATTCTCCAAGGTGCTCCTGCCCCCCCGCCCGCCTGCCCTCCTCTCCGTCCCACCCATGCTTCTCATCCAACCTGCAGCCCCTCAACCTCCAGCACCAACCAGCGAGGGCAAAGACTTTTACACAGAAGTCAGAGAATTCCTTGAGAGAAAGAGAGAGCCGGGGTGGGGGGGGGGGAGTGGGCATGGGGATGGATGGGGGGGGGGGATAATTGGAGAGAGGGAGAGAGAGAGGATGTGGTAGGGAGGGAGGTAGAGAGAGAGACGTGGGGGGAGAGGAAAAGGGGGTCAGAGGGAGGGGGAGAGAGAGAGAGTGAGAGGGAGGGAAAGTGACAGACAGAGAAAGAGAGAAGACAAGGAAGAGAGAGAGAGAAAGAGAGAGAGAGAGAGAGAGAGAGAGAGAGAGAGAGAGAGAGAGACGGAGGCAACGTGTGAGTTTGCCCGTCGCTCGCGGGAACAAGTGTGCAGTGCACTGCGTGTGTTTTTCATGTCTTTCAAGGAAGTGATGCACATGAGGTGGCTGAGCTTGTACTGATCCCAGTCAGAGCAGGCTGGGTATCCATGGCAACATGGTTGTGTCAGGCATCGCTTCTCAGAAAGCTGTGAGCCGTGCGTGCCACTTGCTCACATCGCTACTTCAAAAAAGACAACTGACCAACAAACAACCGATTCTGTGCCTCCATCCTGCCTTAAACACGTATTACTTCGGCAAGAAGGGAAGCTATCCTAAGCTATCCTATATGAAGAAAGAAGGTACACCATAAAAAAAAAACTAAATGTCATACACACTGAAGTCATATCACTACAGCAAATTAAGTAGCCATGGTAATGTAGTCTGACATTTAAAACACCAGCAATTATCCTGTCTCAAGCTGTAATGAGCTCACTGTATAGACCTAGCCTTGGCGCCTGGGAGCAACAAGGCTAAATCAGGACAAGGTGTTCACCAGCTGCTGTGTCTACGACAACGTGTTCACAACAAAACCCTGTTGGGACTGGGGCCAGAGAACCTAGACAGAGACAGTCACAATACGACAATAACAACATACAGTAACAGTGAATAACCATGGATCTGAGAGATAAGATATACCTTTCTTCGTCGCAGAATGGGGACATTTGGACAGAGAGATACAGAGAGAGAAAGGTGGAATAAGTATGGTGGGCGTAACACTAGCAATGGCACATTGAACAAGCTCTCTCTGTCACTTCTAGTCTCTCCTGATCTCTCCTGGTCTCCTCCAGTCTCTTACAGTCTTTCCTGTCACTCCCTGTCTCTCCAAGGCTTTCCTTGTCTCTCACTTTCTTTACCGGTCTCTCTCAGCATTTTTGTCTCTCCTGGTCTCTCCTAATCTTTCCCCATCAATCTCACATAGACAAGGTCACTTACAGTAACAATGTAGGGCAGAACAAACCAAAAATTATTCACTTAGAAAACTCAAAAATGTACAAGGGGCAGGAGGACTTGATAATTCATTCAAACGATTATTTGACAGAATTCAGAGAAACTATTCCTTCACTCAGCCTGTCCTAGAATTTCATTTCTCAGGCAGTCGTGGTTCCACAAAGAAGATTTTGTTAAGGAACCACTTTGTTCATTCCTAGACTCGTCCTCGCAAAAGGAACACTTTTTACATAAAACAATCAATTGTCATAAGATGGCAAGTAACCTAAAAACGTTACCTTGAGTTTATTTTGAAAGGATCCTTTGACTGTTGTTGACAGCCACCATGGCTCCACATCCAGGAAACGCTCCTCTCGCGCTGTTGACCCACATCAAGAAGGACCTCCTCTACTCACCCAGGTCTCCTCACTCGGTCCTGTTGGGCAGCTGACACCTCATGTCTACACGGTGTGTGTACAGACCATGAGCAGCGGTGGAGCCGTAACCGTGGTGATTGGAACAGTAATCAGCGAGGTCTTCATCTCTGCAGGCATGCAGCGGCAGGAGCAGGGAATCCGGGCCGGTGATTTGATTAGGTTGACGCTAACCGCGTTAGAGACGCAGGTAGCGGAATATGAAAAGTGACAGCGGACCATTACAGACAGGAGCTTGAAAGCCGTGGCTAAAACAGGCCCAGTTTGGAGTCATCTTTTCTTCACATTGATTGGGATTGATGTACATTGTGGTTCACAAATGAGTCATCCAATGAGTGGAACATGTGAACTTGTATACGTATGTGATATACACGTCATATACATACAAGGGCGTAGGTTTGGTCTCAGCTTCAGTCCACGTCGTATTTACGAAGCCTGCAGGTCATCGGGTAAACTGCGCCTTTCTCCGCCCACTATACCATACATTGCGAGCATTTACGTAACCCTTGTGCTGGCCTATGTCTTTGTCTTGCCAGGGTTGCGGCTGCCATTTCACCAGAAGGCATAGGCGCATCCTGGTTTACGCCTGCTTTTAAAAGGCGGATCATTTTCACCGCAAAATGGAAGCACGCTTTCACAGGCGGTTTTTGTACATACCGCGGAATACATAATTAGGCGCACTTTACGCATCCCCTCCCATCTCTTTATGGGAACTCCCACCTTCCCCTTGACTCTCGCGTGAATGCATGTGCATTCTCGGAAAAGCGCAATTTGCCATTTTCAGTTCCCGCGACAGGCACTCTGCGCTTTTCCCTCAGTGCGGCATGTTGGTACATACCTCGCCATTGCTTTTAGGCGCAAATGGCGAAACAAATACGCCTGAAGTGGGCGCAAAAGCGTTCGTACGTGAGGCCCTGAGTGAAATGAAACGGGCAGCTGTGAAACCAGCAGAAGACCGTCTACACCCTGTGTCCGCCCCTGCATATCCCTCCAGCCCCTCCTCCAGGCCGGAGAGGATGCACCACTCTCCCTGCTACCAAAATGAACCCGGCCTTTGATCGTTCAAGTCTTCTCCATTGGCTTCGAGGGAGCGTCTCATTCTGGAACCGTGGTCGTGTTTTTGAGGGGTTTTTCCCCCCACCTCCTCTCTTCGACTGCTCAGGAAATGGGTGGAGGTGGTGGGGCAGGGGGTGGGGGGCAGGGAGAGAACCGTCCGGGATCTGTCAACAGCTGCCGCTGACGGTGCCTGGATGATGAAGGGACAGGAGGAGAGGGGGAGAGAGAGGACTGGGAGGTGGAGGACGAACTGGCTCGCACGTCTACGAAGGAGCTGAGGATTTGTACGTATCGCACATGAGCAAGCCAGAGGTAAATAGATAAAGAGACAGAGGGAGGAGGTCTTAACATTGCTGACATGGCTCAAGGAATGGGAGCCGAACATCGGTCATATCCTCCGTTCGTCTCTTTGAAAGTCAGGGTGACACACTCAGATGTAGGGCCACTGCTTATATTCTTATGTCCAGCGAGGAAAGGATTAGCCAGGAAGCAAGCGCCGGCTTGAAATGTGCTGAGAATGGCCCGAGACCATCTTTTGCAGTGAGCGGTACGCACAGACGCCCACATTGTGTGTTTCCATCTGCACCCCCCTTCCCCATCTGATAAGATGCTGATTCTGCATTTTTGTTGTGTGAAGCTGAGGAGATGTGTGCTGCCCCCCCCCCCCACACACACACACACACACACACATGCACACAAACACTTCTAGGGGCATGAAGGAGGGATGGGCTTTTGAGGAACGATCCCCCGCACGGAAACACACTCCCCAGCTGAGACCAGGGATGGAATAATTACAGAGCATGTGCAAAATGGAGCTCCACACTCCATGAAGAGGGTGAGAGAGAGTGACAGAGAGAATGAGAGAGGGGGAAGGGGAAGGAAGAGAAAGGGAGAGAAACAGAGGAGAGAGTGAGAGAAAGGGGGGAAACAGAGAGGGAAAGGGAGAGCGATAAGGAGAGGAAAACAGAGAAAGAGGGGGAGAGAGAGAGAGAGAGAGAGAGAGAGAGAGAGAGAGAGAGAGAGAGAGAGAGAGAGAGAGAGAGAGAGAGAGAGAGAGAGAGAGAGAGAGAGAGAGAGATGGAGAAATGAAAGATGGATGCTGGCTGCTGCAGGCTGGGCCCCGTTGTGCGACAGCCATTGCGTTATTTACGGCCTGGGACTTAATGCATCCCTCAGTAATGAGACGCAGAGCCAATGGCCTGTGATCTGCAACCCATTCATTCTCTCAATGAGTAAAACAACAGACGTAATAGGTTCTTCAAATCTCTCTCTCTGCATCATTCAGCCTGACGCACACAATTGAATGTGTGTGTGTGTATGTGGTAAGCATATCCATCCTACTAAACTTCGGCCGGATGTGGCTCAGGGGGTAGAGAGGGTCGTCTGTTATAATCACAAGGTTGGCGGTTCGATCACCGACTCCTCCCAGGCCATGTGCCGAAGTATCTTTGAGCAAGACTCTGAACCCCAAGTTGCTCCAGATGGGTAAGCCGACGCCTTGCACGGCGGAGGCCATCGGTACTTATGAGTGTGAGTATGAATGGGTGAGTGAGAGTATGAATGGGTGAGTGAGAGTATGAATGGGTGAGTGTGAGTATGAATGGGTGAGTGAGAGTATGAATGGGTGAGTGAGAGTATGAATGGGTGAGTGTGAGTATGAATGGGTGAGTGAGAGTATGAATGGGTGAGTGTGAGTATGAATGGGTGAGTGAGAGTATGAATGGGTGCGTGAGAGTTCGAATAGGTAAATGAGAGGCAAACATTGTGAAGCGCTTTGAGTGCCACTAAGGTAGAAAACGCGCCATAGAAATGCAGTCCATTTACCGATTAAACTTCCCATTTTGGCCTCTACCCCCGCCAGTAAGAGGAACACATCCTGGCCTCGCAGTGTTGTTCACTACTTTGCAGAAACAGATATCAGTGACTCCCTTGGGAGTGTTGACTCATTCAGAGTCTGTAAAACTATTACTGAAGAATGACGTCTTCATAGAGTAAAAGAGAGACATTGTAAACATTGTAGAAAGCAATATCCCTCTTAGAAAATCCCTCTCTTACCATACATACAGATAGACAATATAGAGAGGGACTAAAGACTAAAATGTTGTCAGGTAGGACAAGTTAGTTAGATGTATGGGGAGTCAGATGGCTGAGCAGTGAGGGAGTCGGACTAGTAATCAGAAGGTTGCCAGATCTATTCCCCGCCAAGCCAAATTGTGTGTCCTTGGGCACGTTGTGTCCTTGGGCAAGGCACTTCACCCTACTTGCCTCGGGGGAATGTCCCTGTACTTACTGTAAGTCGCTTTGGATAAGGGCGTCTGCTAAATTACTAAATGTATTAATCCCTTTTGGGGGGAGTGTGGCATAGGATTAATACCTTATTGGTCATGAATAAAAAATATGTTGTGGAATATTCTAGAAGATTCATACCGTAGAGTCATCTCTACCTTCCAGTAGACTGGTAAATAAACAAGGTTCAACTCACCAACAGGATGCTCCTGACAAAATCAAATCCCATCCTGCCACCCGGTGGTAACAAAACGTAAATGCAAGGCAGATGGAAAAATGTCATGGAGATTGAGATCCTCGACTGTGTGTGTGTCTGTGTGTGTATATGTGTGTCTACGTGTGTGTGTGCCTGTATGTGTGTGTGTGTGTGTCTGTGAGTCTCTGTGTCTACGTGTGAGTGTGTGTATGTGTGTGCCTGCATGTGTGTGTATGCGCGTGCACGCTCCCATCCCCGTGTGTCCTCCTCACCCGCAGGCCACACAGTTATCATTCCAGCCGGGGTGCACCGCCATCCTCTCCACCTCTTTGATCTGCTCCTCATTCTCCTCAGCGGTGAGGTCATACTCCCTCAGAGCCCCACGGTACGTACCTGATCTGACACCGCACACGCACACATCAAAGGCCGCACTCAGACTCCGCGGTGAAGCGATCAGACACGGAGGTGCCACTGGGAGTGTTTACTCACGAAGCACAGTGGCCGGCAGTCATGACCCAGTTAGGGGCCGACCGAGGTAGCCCCACAAGCGTGGCAGCATGTGGAGGTGCTGCGGAAAGATCTGGAAACAGAGAAGCTGGATATACACATCTTGAAATACACTCAACACACCTTGAGAATATGGTAGCCAAACAGATGGAATCTAAATGGGGATTTGTCAAGGGGTTGCGTCTTCGTCTTGAATGCTTAAATCTTGGTTTGTGATCAATATTTTTGTTTACGTTTATTGTTTTCCATAAACCATAACTGAGCAAACAGCATTCTTTTAGGTTTGCTACAAACTGTCACGGCCGTAGCCATACCCCTCCCTGTGTCTGTCATTGTCTTCACCTGGGTCTCGTTGAGTGGTTTCAGTACTCGTTAGTGTTATCGTGTCCACCTGTGTCTTGTTTGGTTCTGTGTATTTAGGTTCCTGTTTTATATCTAGTCTTTGTCTTGTCCTTACCCTTGTTACTGTGAGTCACCCTGTCAGTTTGCCGATTCTTGTTTAATGCTCAGTCTGGCTACCTCTCCTGCGTTTGGGACCACACCACACACCGTAACACAAACCTGCATATTGTCGCTGTCAGGCAGGCTATGGATCACCTTAAATGTTTGTCTGTGGGTTTAACACATATTTAACCAATGTCAAGTATGAAATGGACCTTGTAACTAAATCTCCTAACAGTCGCACGTGACATATGCAAGGATCTGACGATGTAAAAACGTATAGACTTTAATGGCACTTTGTTCAATCATTTTATATGATGTATTATATATTTTTCTCCTGAAAAGTAACAGGTTTGGAAGTCAAAGGTTTCCAGATTTTTTTTTTTTGAATTTTCTAACGATACTTGGACAGTGGCTCTGGTGAAAGAAACCTGGCATTGAGTTGGAGAGAACAGCTACTCGGCATAGTTAACTTGCAGCAGGAAAATAACTAATTTCATCATCTTTCCTCCCCAGATTTGGGAAGGATCTTTTTATACCCCTCCCCAAACTACTCACACAACTCTGGGGACTTCCCCCTATGAATACTGTGCACTCCCCTCTCTCACACAGCCACACACAAACAGATTCATACACTGAAGAATTTGGTTTTAGACCTGTTCACAAGTCGTGTACACACTGGGACACCCTCCCCTGGGAGTCCATGTTCCTAGTTCCACTTCCACCTGTACCAAGACTAAGACATGTCCCTGAATGTCAGTCAGATGGCTGAGCGGTGAGGGAGTCGGGCTAGTAATCAGAAGGTTGCCGGATCGATTCCCCACCGTGTCAAATGACGTTGTGTCCTTGGGCAAGGCACTTCACCCTACTTGCCTCGGGGGGAATGTCCCTGTACTTACTGTAAGTCGCTCTGGAAAAGAGTGTCTGCTAAATGACTAAAATGAAGGACAGCACTGTGTCCACAGGAGGCTAAAATAACCATACGTTGAAATATCCTTCCACACTAGACTCATTCAACAGTTAATAATACAGAGAAAGTTACACATTTATACTTCAAAGTTTAACCACAGAGTTACATTTCGTTTAATGTTTCATGATCGAGTACAATTCATGATTGCCTAATACAAAAAAAAACTAGAACTACAATCCGGAACTACAGGTTATTTTGACACAGCAGAGTCAACGGAGTCTCATTCTATTGTTTGTTGAACGTCACCCCAGTGCATGCTGGGAGACTTGGTCCAGGAGGCGGAGGTGAAACGAGGTCAGGCGGCTCAAGACCTCCTCCAGCGTGTCAGGACGGGTCAGGATACACAGTCTTGGTGGGGAAAACAAAGGTTGTCACAGGAACCAAAACACACACACATACACACTACAGTCTCATACCTGAGGTGATAACTGCCCTCTCTCTGCCCATGTTCACTCCCTGCTCCTACGCACACACCCTCCTCCTCCAGTAACAGGTGACTGTACAACACATCTACCTCCACTTGCAATGCCTACGCACACAAAAAAGGATACAACAGAAAAGGATACAAACATTGTTTTGAGTCAGTGACGTGTTTTTGTCATCCCACTTCGTAATCTGCAGCTCAGTTTCCTAATTGATGTACGGTATCAGGGTATAAAGGGATGACATCGAGCATGGCTGGAAAACTAGTAAGGGTGTGTGTGTTTGTTCTCACCATTGCCTGTGCCATCAGTGCAGGGGGAGGGCTCAGTTTGGGGTAGAGAGAGACACCTCCCATTACTGGCTGACAGCTCACACCTGGCAGACCAATCAGACACTCCCAAGCCTGTTGAGCATTCTGGGCCAGAGTGTTCCGATTGGAGAGAACCTCCTTGGTGGAAAACAAGAGTTCAATCAGTCTTTTCGGTCATAAGTTCCTTCTAGGTTTAGTCTGAACACTTGATATCAAACATGAATAAACAAAGCAACAAGCCAAAGTTGTGTTACTCAAGTCACAATAGGTACAGGTATAGGGAGTCAAGGGCTGAGAGGTTGTGTCCTTGGGCAAAGCACTTCACCCTACTTGCCTCGGGGAAATACCCTGTACTTACTGTAAGTCGCTCTGGATAAGAGCGTCTGCTAAATGACTAAATGTAATGTAAATGCACAACATGGATATGACCTGAAACGAACTCAGTTTCAAGTCAATGTGACACTTTCATATTGATGTTTGCTTATGGTGTAACTGCCAAGCGTGTGACCACGTCACCTGTTTGTACGTGCCGTAGGACACCTCGCCAGGCTCAGGGGGACGGACCATAACCTCCAGAGCCAGCTGTCCTGGAACCGGGGCGCAGATGTCACAACAGAATAGTGTCTCAGCAAACAGCATCACATCTGGGTCCACGTTAACCAGCTCCATGTAACCCGCCCGCAGGCCACACCTAAACACAGGGAGAAACCACACAGACACAAACATTTACATTTTAGCCATTTAGCAGACGCTCTTATCCAGAGCGACTCGCAGTAAGTACAGGGACATCCCCCCCCCGTGGCAAGTAGGGTGAAGTGCCGTGCCCAAGGACACAACGTCATTTTGCACGGCCAGGAATCGAACCGGTGACCTTCTGATTACTAGTCCGATTCTCTAACCGCTCAGCCACCTGACTCAAACACAACAATACAGATGATTACAACAGATTCTAAAGTTGTTCTTCCCTGGATTACCAGAGCTTAGATTTACTGACTGTGGTTGAGTTCATGTTATGTATTCCATTGAAAGGAACTGTTTGAAAATATTATCACCATTAGTTAATCATTTCCCAGAGTCCAAACACTGGACACTGTTTAATGTCTGGCCTACAAATGGGTTACTGCAGGCCGGCCAACTCACTCTCCCAGGACGCTTTTGGATAAGGAGTGGAAGGAGGCCATCTGGACCGTCTTGGAGTACTGTCTGCCCATCTCAAACAGAACCCTCTTATAGGACACAAAATCTCTGCCCTTTCCATACACACTGTCCTGGTACACCTATAGGGCAGAGAAAGGACAGAGGGGTGGCGGGGTTGAGAATGAAAGGGTGTGGGGGAGTCGGGGGTTGAACGTCCAGAGGGGCATGGGACTGGGGTGATGAATGATGCATGACTGTGTGACACTGCGACACTGCGAAGGAACACAAAGCAAACTTGTACTGCAAGTAATGCAAGCTGGCTCCAAAAGGTGCATTTGGGTCAATTTGGAAATTGTCATTTACCTCGTCAACCAATAGGAAAAGTTTTTCCTCAGCAGCAAATTGAATCACTTCCTCGATTGATTGCCTGCTCTGCACATGACCTACAGTATTAAAGCAAATAACTGGACAATGTAGGTCAACGGGAAATACAGTAGATAGAGTCATAGCCAGCCTCATCATCATGTGAAAGACAGACAACAAATTGATATGGATTTAGAATATCACAGTAGCCTACCTGTGGGATTGCCTGGGTTGCTGATGTAAATGGCTCTGGGGTGACAGCGCCCCCTAGCATGTTGGAGTGCCCAGTGAAGCTGATCCACCTCCAGGGCCCAGCCCTGTTCTTCATGGAGGGGGTACGGCACCAGGCAGACCCCCGCCACATCCAGCACCATGGGAAGCGTGCGGGGCCAGGGCTGGGGGGCTAAAACACCTGTCTGGGACAGCCCCTCACCCCTGGCCAGAAGCTTGAGGACCACCTGCCGAGCAGATTCATCTATGGATGATGAGCTGTTTCTTCGATATTCTCATGAGCAAAAGGAGTCTAAATGTCTGCGTGTGTAACTGTGTCAGGGCATTGTGCTTTCACTGAGAAGCATCTCTGCTTGGTCTCACCGTCAGGGCTTGCTGAGAGCCAGCAGAGATGAAGATGTTCTGGGAGTGTGAAGGCACGCCAGCATCTCGACGGGTGATGAACTCTGCGACGCTGCTCTGGACATGAAGTAGGCCAGCGGAGTCTGAGTAAGAACCTGCCAACGAAGAAGACAGATTGACCAAATGGATTTTTCGGGACATACGGAATGTTCTGCCGCCGTAAAGTGTGGTTCACTGCTCGTGTTGTCAACATTCTTCCTTGGGATTTCACAAATCGAAATAAAGTCTGACGGGAAGAGTCTGAATTGTGTAGGAGCAGAGCATCAAACCTTCTGTTTCACAATTGTTGCACGAATCATGTTGATACAAAGGTTATGGGATGTGCAAAGATCGCATGTCGTGGAAACCCATCCGCTTTAAAGTACAGCCTTCCCCATCGCAGCGGGTGCAAAGAATCAAAGGTCTGTCCCTGGACTTTACATTAACAGGGAGAGATCTGTTGGAGGGTGACGCAAGGGGCTAGGATGAGAATTTCAGAGGTGTTTCAACATCAAGTCTTTCAACTCACCCACGCTGCCTCCATCACAGCCTCTCAGCAAGTCCTGGACTCTCTTCCTGGCATCTTGAGGAAGACTGTCACCATACAGGAGCTCTGGGTACAGACACCCAGCCAAGACCTGGGTCATGACACACACACATACACATGTAATACACACACACATACAGTACACACACATGTAATACACACAGCACAGTATATATACACATATAATACACACAGACACACAGTAGTACTTCCACAAACGTACTCCCGAACACACACGCATCCCATCTACAGTTTAAGAGATGGAGAGAAAGACAGACGGACAAATAGCTAGACAGACAGACGAATGGATGGATGTTGGGAGTCAGGTGGCTGAGCGGTTAGGGAATCGGGCTAGTAATCTGAAGGTCGCCAGTTCAAAATGACGTTGTGTCCTTGGGCAAGACATTTCACCCTACTTGCCTCGGGGGAATGTCCCTGAACTTACTGTAAGTCGCTCTGGATAAGAGCGTCTGCTAAATGACTAAATGTAATGTAGAGTGCGTCAGAATGATACTCTACCTGTCGAACAAAAGAGAAAGGTTTCATCCCTGCCCTATGGGAGTCATCTGAGCTGACGTCAATCACTTTTTGGAATGGTTTTCGTTCTACCTGCAGAGAGTACAGACTTAGGCAGGTGGACCAGATGTTTGTTTGTATGTTTAACATTAGAGAACCTCAACATAAATGTCAATCACCACTCGAAAGTGAGCGGTTCATTTTCACTGATTACCAATGTTGAATTCAAACAATATATATTCTTGTAATCACTGAAACAATCATTAGACTACAGACAGGTGTGTGTCTGAGTGATTTACCTTCAGTGTGGCCCACTTCTGCAGAGACTCCTGGGGTGACACTCTGGGCTCCCCCATCCTGGATTTCACGTCCTGAACGAAACTCATCCTGATGGATGGCTCGCTGACTAACATTGACTGACTGATACTATGGGGACATGAACTTCAAACCAAAGTCCCAACCAAGCCCTACCCCTAGCCCTTCCTAATCCAATGACTTTATCCAGTCAGGTAGTAGGAATGTGTAAGCGCTGAAAATGACTGATGAAAAGGGCGTGCTGACCATCTAACAGAGGGAGTTAAAGACTCTTGAAAATGATTGAGACCTGAGAGTCACATAGTGGTTTAATCTTAAAGAACTGTTGTTTATCTAAGAATTACAGTTTACCCTCAGGTTAAAATATTTTAATGGGCCGCAGTTAAAAATTGTTTTATTAAAAAGTACGTAATGACTTGCAGTGAATCATTGCCCAAATCCCAGTGAATGGCCAGGTACAGTACTGTGCAACCAACATAGTTATAGATGGATTTGATACTCAAAGCCACTGCTCAGGAAAAATACTTTGAGAAAAACGTATCATTTCAGAATTGTTTTAGTATTCATAAAAATGTTTTAGCCCCCATATTTTTACCAGAAAATTATTTAAACTATTGCAACAAGAAAATTGTTTTAGTCCTCTACATACTGTCGAAATTTAGGAAATTATCCAAGCGCACACAAACAATGAGGACAGCTTCTTGTAAACTAGCCGTTAGTTCCACTAAATAGCACGTATGTAACCAGTTAGAATATTCTTTATTACAATTAAACATGTTGCTGATATACACAATATCAGACACCACACAATAACTTTGGAAGTAAATATGTTTAATTGAGATTTCACAGAGAGCCATGTGAAACAAAACAATCATCATATTTACATTCAAATGTTGTCAAAAAGTTACAAACCACAGTCAGCTAGTGTAATCATGATCCATAGTCCATCAAACTGATTTATAAAAACGGATATAATACGACAGGTGTACCATTACTGCACATAGTGTTTTACGAACACCTAGTAGAAAGAAAAAAGAAACTAGATATATGAAATATGTCTGGTGTTGTCATGTACTCAACCCTAACTCTGTCACTCTTTTAAAACCTAGAACAGCAGTATGACTGGAAGAGCCAGCAGGAGGGAGAGAGACAGGCCCCCCATACCACTAGCTCTGTTGCACCAACTTTTATCACAACAGGTAGAGTTGGCAGATAGTCTGTCACAGTAATTACTGGACACGCATCCCCTAAGAGTGGAATTTATACCTGTGAGAGAAAGAACATTCTAGAACGTTGCTGGGCAATGACTGACTTGACCAAGGATAGGCAGGCAAGCAATGAATTCAGTGCAACAAAATTTGAACTCACCCTCGGTTTCGATGAAGCAGCGGTTTTCAATGCCAACACATTCTATAACTTTTTGGTTGCACACAGTGTCGTTCTCACTTTTACAGGTGAAGCAATGTAGTCCGTTTGGTTTTTCACTGGGGGCTGGAAAACAGGTTACACTTATAGAACCTCATACTAAAGTCAATGCTACTTCCTTGTCCGAGACGTCATTATATATATATATATATATTCTTACCAGGGAAGGTTTCATTATTACATCCTGTGGTGTTGCAGCACAGAGAGTTACTAGCAGTACGGAAGTCACCAAAGTTTAATGAGACCCTCTCCATGTGGTCTAGTTTGGGACAAGCGCGTTGATCTTGACAATCCTTTGACACCGTGATAGCATCACCAGGATTTACTTAAGGAGAGAAATTGACAAACAAAGAATATTAAATATTCATGTCTCTCCCAACATGACGAAAAACTTGGAAGTTGTTTTCAGACATAATGTCCATTGACCTACATGGGGGTTTCCGAAAAGATGTGGAGGTTGAGCACACATTCCCTCCGTCACACTCCATCAACTTTATTTTTGTACATTTTGCATCCTCACATGAGAAACAGTGTAGCATGTCCACTGTGAAAAAACAAAGACACAGACCTTAGCAAATGTCATCAATTCAGAAGGTTCTGTCTTTGTTACTTCAGCTTTTTCTCTAGAGGACTGAAGTCAGCATGTCCACGTGCATGTTAACGGCACCATTCTTTTTCACAATTGTCTCAAACATCATGACAAAAAAAACATTGTTACCTGTGCTGACCAGGATGAAAGTGATGGAAAGAGCTAGAATGAGCTTCATCTTGCTGATCAGAAGAGCGTTCGTCCAGCTGTGGACTAAGTTCAAGTTTATTGTCATATGTACAGGACACAGGTAAACAAGTACAATGAGAAGCTTTGTGCCGCTGAACTACCTACAACAGTGCAATTTTGAATAAATAAATAGGTAGTAGCGGATAGTAATAACAATAAAAGATAAAAGATAAGATAACTAGAGAGGGTACAATTTCTGGGGAAATTGTGGGGTGTGCTTGCGTCGGTTACAGATGGGTGCGTTTTTTTTTACTTAAATTTTACAAATCATATTTAGGTAATTTAAATAAGTTTGCATACTTATTATATATAAAGTTTGCATGGATTATAAAGTTTATGTTTGTTGCTGCTCATTTACACTTCTAAGATATTAAGAGTGTATAATAAAACATTGTTCTCTTTTCACTTCCCTGAGATTATTCTCAAACCTTGCAAGAGGGGATGGTGATAGTCTGTCAGTGGCAGCCTCACATAGTTGAAACAGTTGCATGAAAAGGAAGAAATTGGGCAATCCTGTGTAAAAATTGTCCTAACCTATGTGACTTAAACCTCCCCTGAAGTTTTTTCCCTTCTAGTGATATTTTTAAGCATGTACTTATATTGCATTCATTCATTAAGAACACACTTTGAAACAAGCTGATTCTAACGTTTTCACTGGCAGTATCTCAGCTGGAATCCCTATTCCAACATTACCATATGCAAACCAAAAATGTGCCTCCAAAAACGAAAATGAGCTTGAAATTATTTTGGGGAAAACTGGCTAATAGAACAAGTTTACTGGAAGCAATACTTGACAGTGACAACATCCCTGGTCTGAAGACTCGGCGCTCATGTGACCGGCTATCTACGTTGTAAGTAAGGAAAAGCGCATTCAACTTTGTCAGCTTCTCTTATACTCCCTCTATATTAGCCTCTCTCAATCCTGGTCATTGATCCTGGTCCCTGGGTCATTTGTAGGCATTTGCAGCCATTTGTTGTCACAGCCACAGCCGTGCCCCCCTCCTGCCTTGGCTCCAGCCCCATCCCGAACCCCGACTCCAGCCTCGGTCCTGCCCTGGGCCCCTGCCTCGATCCTGCCCTGTGCCCCTGCCTTATCCTGAGGTTGTTCCACCGTGCGCCTGGACGAACAAGGTTGCTCCACCCAGCACCCAGACCACCAAGGCTGTTCCTGCCGGGGAGTCTCGGCCGCCTGCCGCCAGTATACAGCCCCGGTCCTGCCCTCTACCCCAGGCTCATTCCTGCCCTGTGCCCCAACCTCGTTCCTGCCCTGTGCCCCAGCCTCGTTCCTGCCCTGTGCCCCAACCTCGTTCCTGCCCTGTGCCCCAACCTTGTTCCTGCCCTGTGCCCCAGCCTTGTTCCTGCCCTGTGCCCCAACCTCGTTCCTGCCCTGTGCCCCAACCTCGTTCCTGCCCTGTGCCCCAGCCTCGTTCCTGCCCTGTGCCCCAGCCTTGTTCCTGCCCTGTGCCCCAACCTCGTTCCTGCCCTGTGCCCCAGCCTTGTTCCTGCCCTGTGCCCCAGCCTCGGTCCTGCCCTGTGCTCTACCCACCTGCTCCGCCCGAGGACTTCTGGCTGCTGCCTGCCACGTTGCCCGCGCTTCCAGGCGCCCCTTCGTCCGCGCTTCCAGGCACCCCCTCGTCCGCGCTCCCAGGCGCCCCCTGTCCCCTGTGCCCGTCCCCTGTGCCCGTCCTGCCCCCGGGTGGTTCCCTGGATCTGCTCCTGCCTCCGGATCGACCCCCGGACCTGCGCCGACCCTCTGCCCGGCCTCCGGATCGACCCCCGGACCTGCGCCGACCCTCTGCCCGGCCTCCGGATCGACCCCCGGACCTGCCCCGACCCTCTGCCCTGCCTCCGGATCGACCCCCGGACCTGCGCCGACCCTCTGCCCTGCCTCCGGATCGACCCCCGGACCTGCGCCGACCCTCTGCCCTGCCTCCGGGTCGACCTCCGGACCTGCCCCGACCCTCTGCCCTGCCTTGTGGGACATTCGGTGACCATGGGCGGCGCTAGGGAGGGGCTAGCAGGTGCTTCAACACCCCCAAGAAAGACCAAAGCACCCCGATAGCACCCCCTAAAATATTGCTCATTTAGTAATAGTACTCAGGCCCGGAGTGGCCATCGAGAAAATCGGGAGAATTCCTGGTGGGGCGCTCTACCCGCTCATAATTTTGGCCGGCAGATCGCCTGCTTTCTCTTTGTTTTTCACACATTGAATAAAACTATGTGTTAAGTTACTGTGTGAAAGTTTCTTAAGTGATTGTCTGATAAGTAAGCTACACTAGCTTTTAATCTAAATAAGCGCATGATCAGACCGTGCATTAAAAAGTGCAGTTTTCAGTTGTCGTGCATGCTCTCTTTCTCAAACACAAGTGCGTGTACATTGTTTTCATGGAGACAACCCTAAACCATCATTTATTGTTGTGGAGGGAGTTAGCAAGATTAAGCTAATGCAAAAGAATAAAAAGTAATGTGTAAGTGCTGAAAATGACTGATGAAAAGTGAGATGTTGACCACCTAACAGAGGGAGTTAGTCTGAAAATGACTTACAGCTGAGAGTCATGCAATGGTTTAATTTTTAAGAGCTGTTGTTTATCTGAGAATGACAGTTTACCCTCAGGTTAAACTATTTAAAAAGACAGCATCACGTGGGTTGGAGTTTCTTACAAAATGAAAAAGAGTAAAAAAATTTTTGTAAACAACTTTCCCCAAATCCAGGGGCCTGTTCCATAAAGGCCGGTCAAAAAAGCTAAACTTAAAGTCTTAAACCAGACTTGAATAAGTTTAATTAGTCAAGCAGGGCTTAAGTGGTTCCATAAAGGACAATTTCAGCTCACGCAATCCTACTAATTCAAGTCAGATTTAAGTAGTCTTAATAAGCGAATTGCGCGTGCACCCTATTCTTAAGCAGCCCGAGAGGTAAAACATGGTTCATACAATCCACCACGGCAAAAGCAATGCACACGGCCATGTGACTTCTTCCAGAAAGAACATTCCCTTTAAATCGTGTACCATGACAGCTCCCTCATTCACCTCTTCAATCAAAATAAAATGACACACCATGATTGACGTCGTGAACGATAGGTTACGTAGGTCGAGGACCCTTTTAGACCTTTACTTCACTGATTAAAAAACACCTCTAAACTCATCTAAATTGGCTTTTTTGACATTGTTTAAAATAAATAGCCTTCTATCAATCAATACATTATCCAGTCGCCTAACTTTTTAACATGGTTTTTGTGTCGGGGAAATGGAGGGCGGATTTAGGTTTGTTTTGCAATTGTAGGCTACTGTTAACAATTATAGCCTATTGCTATGATAATTATACTCGGATAATTTAGATTGAGATATAGGCCTGCCTGATGCCTAAACATTTGAAATCACAAACTAACATCCATGCATTTAACGGCTATGGTGTGTAGCCTATCAAAGCATTGTTCATCATTGTTTAATGCGTTAGGCTAAATGTTGTAGCCTATGTAGGCTATTTACGTTGATTTTTTATCAATGTTGAACATATTGAACTGATGAGAATAAGAAAATAAGAATATACATGGTAAATCATCGTTTTCCCGTTGGGTCAGTGTAACAGGAACGTCTGGTTAAGCACCAAGTCACGCTAAGCCTGACAGTTAGTCTGACCCTGACCAGACTAGTTTCGCAGCCTAAATCGCCATAGTAACCGAGTTCAAACTACGTTGAGCTAGCTTTATGGAACCGAATGAACAATAAATGAGTCCGACTAACTGACATAAGTCTGGCTTATTTGGTAAACTCGCTTTATGGAACAGGCTTCTTGTGAATGGTGTGCAACCAACATAGTTATAGAAAGATTTGAAAGTCAAAGCTACTGCTTAGGAAAAATACTTTGAGAAAAAGGTATTATTTCAGATTTATCTTTGTATTCATAAAAATGTTTCAACCCCCATATTTTGACTTGAAATGTATTTAAACTATTGCAACAAGAAGAAAAAAATTGTCCAAATGTAGTAAATTATCCAAACGCACACAAACAATCAGGACAGCTTCTTGTAGCCTAGCCGTTTGTTCAACTAAATAGCACAATGTTACCAGTTAGAACATTGTTAATTTCAATTAAACATGTTGCTCATATATACACAATATCAGACACCACACAACTTTGGAAGCAAATATGTTCAATTTAGATTTCACAGAATGACATGAAACTGTCACGGTGTGTAGTTGGGTAGGACCCATACGTGGGCGAGTAGTGAGGCGTTGTGTCAAAACAAAGGGGTTTATTTTCAAAAACGGGAAACAGACAGGGTACTCAGAGTAACAAGGGTAAGGACAAGACGTTGGCTGTGTCTACTACCGCGCACTTTATTAAGTACACTGCAATACAGTGCCCTGCAAAACAGTGCACTTACATATTCAGTGCACTCTGTCGCTGATAAGTGCTGTCTCAAATGGAACACTGCTACGTTAAACACTTGGTGGAAGTAACGGACTCAAATCTGCTCGCCACACCCGCAAAACTTGCCAAAATGAACGCGCTTCCCCACTCAAGTGGAAAAAGCTGCCGAAAGGGCTCCTCCTTTTCCGCTACGTAGCTAAGATGGCGCCCGTTTAGGGCGAGTAGTGTCCATCGTTGTACACTGTTTTTTTGGACCGTTTGCAGTGCGCCATCCTGGTACTTTCAGTGCACTGAATTATTCTGGTTTTGTGATTGAAGCGCCCTAAGCACTGAAAGTCAGTGATCGAAGTGCACAAGTGCGCGGTAGTAGACACAGCCAAAGACTGGACACAAAACAGGAACCTTAATACACAGAACCAAACAAGACACAGGTGGACATGATAAGACTAACGAGTACTGAAACCACTGAACGAGACCCAGGTAAAGACAATGACAGACACGGAAGCACTTAGGGCAGGCCAAAACCAAAAACGGGGGCACGGCTGTGGCCGTGACAGAAACAAAACAATCATCATGTTTACATTCATATTTTGTCAAAACGTTACAAACCACAGTCAGCTAGTGTAATCATGATACATAGTCCATTAAACTGATTTATAAAAACGGATGAAAAAAGATAGGTGCACAATTAGGCTACTGCACATAGTGTTTTACGAACACCTAGTAAAAAGAAAAAAGAAACTAGATATATGAAATATGTCTGGTGTTGTCATGTACTCAACCCTAACTCTGTCACTGTTTTAAAACCTTGTGGCTTGTCTGACTTCAGGAAGTCTTCTAGAACAGCAGTAGTATGACTGGAAGAGCCAGCAGGAGGGAGAGAGACAGGCCCCCCATACCACTAGCTCTGTTACACCGACATCCTTTACAACAGGTAGAGTTGGCAGATAGTCTGTCACAGTAATTACTGGACACGCATCCCCGAAGAGTGGAATTTATACCTGTGAGATAAAGAACATTCTAGAACGTTACTGGGCAATGACTGACTTGACCAAGGATAGGCAGGCAAGCATTGAATTCAGTGCAACAAAGTTGAACTCACCCTCGGTTTCGATGAAGCAGCGGTCTTCAATGCCAACACATTCTATAACCTTTTGGTCGCATACAGTGTCGTCCTCACTTTTACAGGTGAAGCAATGTAGTCCGTTTGGTTTGTCACTGGGGGCTGGAAAACAGGTTACACTTATAGAACCTCATACTAAAGTCAATGCTACTTCCTTGACCGAGAAGTCATTATATATATATTCTTACCAGAAAGGGTTTCATTATTACATCCTGTGGTGTTGCAGCAGAGAAAAGTAGTAGCAGCACGAACGTAACCCATGTTTAGTGAGATCTTGTATATGTGGTCTAGTTTGGGACAAGCTCTGAAATCGTTGACTTGATCTCGACAACCCTTTAACACCATGTTAGTATTGGGGACCCCCCCGTCCTGGGAAAAATGTGATTTGTCCCCCCCAATAAATCCCTGTAAACATAAGGAAATGTCAATAATATGAATAATATACATTTACCTTAATACAATGTAGGCTTTGTGTTACAGCAGTAATTTTGGTGTCCCCCTCAGGAATTGTTCTTGAGAAAAATAATATAAAGTCATATAACTGTCCCTCAAAAAATGTATAGCAGATTTTCGCCACTGCATGATAGGAACACCAGGATTTACTTAAGGAGAGAAATTGACACACAAAGAATATTAAATACTCATGTCTTTCCCAACATGACGAAAAACGTGTAAGTTGTTTTTCAGACATATTGCCCATTAACCTACTTGGGGGTTTCTGAAAATATGTGGACGTTGAGCACACATTCCCTTCACCACACTCCATCAACTTGAATTTTGTACATCTTGCATCGTCACACGAGAAACACTGTAGCATGTCCACTGCGAAAAAACAAGGACACAGACCTTAGCAAATGTCATCAATCCAGAAGGTTCTGTCTTTGTTACTTCAGCTTTTTCTGTAGAGGACTGAAGTCAGCATGTCTACATGCCTGTGAATGGCACCTTTCATTTTCATACATCATGATGTTCTCATAAACATGAGAAAAAAAAACTTTGTTACCTGTGCTGACCAGGGTGAAAGTGATGGAGAAAGCTAGAATGAGCTTCATCTTGCTGATCAGAAGAGTGTTCGTCCAACTGTGGACTAAACACTTCAATTCACTGCTTTGGTGACTTGTTCAGTTGGTCGGATGGCCGATGATGGTTGTGTGTGTATGTAAGTGCCTCAACATTACATTACAGTGCTTCTGTAGGTGTGCGTCACACTGGACGGCATCCAATGATCAAATACTCAAATCATTAGTCAAGGTCAATGATGGTGAGCCAGAGATTAATGTACTAACTCCTGTATCTTATCACTTAGTCAAACACCTGGCACTGATGTCGACAGCACCATGGCATTTAGCCGGATCATAAGGAAGGTCAAGGACTCCCTCACATGACTAAGAAAAATATGAGAAGGTACAAAACACCCAACATCAAAACAGCGGAATCTGACCTGGGGGGTATTCCAGAAAGCAGGTTCAACAAACTCTGAGCCTAACCCTGAACTCTGAGTTGATTCACTATGAAATGGGAAACCCCGACTTTTCGTTTCCAGAAAAGCTGATATGAATGAGTTAAATCAACTCGGAGTACGTCCACTCTGAGTTAAGCGTGGGCATGAGAACTATTAAAAGCCAACATAAGTGGAGCTCCGATACTAGGATCCACCATGGCACCCGGCGACAAAAAAACGTTCTATTTCACCACACTTCAGTTAGAAATGTTAACATATGTTAATATGATAAATTTGAGCACATATTCTGCAAAAAGCAACACGGCTAGCAGTCGTGTCTGGGAGACAATTGCTGGCCGAGTCAATGCATACATTTGAATGCAGTAGCCAGTCCATACATTGAACATTTAACCACACTGTCCATTAATATCACAGGTGAACTAGTGGTGGACTTACAGTAATAAAATTGCGTGTTAAATGCTATATTAAATAAAAAAACATAATATAAACAGGTAAGGCATATTTTCCTTAGGCCTATAACTTGTGATTGTAGCCTACATGTCACCTTGGTTTTAATCATATTTGACCTGTGTGACAAGGGAGCCTTGTCAGCCATGGGCCTGGCAGCCCGTTGGCCTCGTTACAGGAGCAAAGCCTCAACGAGGCACACCTGTTCCTCATCTACCTCACGCCTGGTGGGGACAAACAGGGGCAATATGTTGGTTGACATGGTTTTTGTGCTACACAGACTCGCCGTAGGAGAAACGAGACATGAGCCTGGAGGGCTAAAGGAAGAGACCCTGGAAAAAAAAGAAACACGCCAACGTAACTCAGTTTTCGTTCATGGTTTTTTGTTTTGTACCAAAAGGTGCTATTAAAACCCTGCGGCGTACCTTCTCTCTTGGAGTCTGTCTCCGTGCTTCACACCTGATACAAAGTAAATATCAGTTGGTGCCTATTTCAACTTGTAGTACCACTAACCCCGAACAGAATGCTTTTCATCACAGGAGGATGATGATGATTATGATGATGAAGAGACGTTGACTGCTGCCACAGAGATGGGTGCAGAGATGCCTACATTCATGGTAGCTACTTGTAGTTCTCTCCCCATGTAGCTTACATTTACATTTATTTACAGGCTTGGGTGGAATTTTCAGTTTCACTGAAATGATGAGAATAAGTAATAGAAAACGATTTCCACATTCTGATCCTGTTGAACCGAACATGGATGCTGTACACAGTGAGATGTTCATTTAATGGCAGGTGTATTCTGTGGAATTTAATGTAATCTCATGTATTCCCAGTTACCAGTAAAGGAGTTGTACAAACTGCATCTCATGAAGCAAGTACCAAAAATTGACCAAGAGATGGTGTACTTAGGGCAAAAGAATAAAGACCGATCTTGTAAGGCTCATAGGCTAAAACCTGGAGTTACTGGACGGATTCTCAACTTGATGGCTCTCACACCTCATTGTGTAACTAACTGTAGCATTGCCGGTCATATGTTGATAAGTAAGGGTCAAGATTGTGGTGTGATTGTCTGTTCTTGGGTATAAAGGGAATTGTGAAGCATTGTTCTGGGGAATCTTGATCTCCTGAGACCTTCTCCTCAGCTCTGGCTTGTCCTACTCCTTCCCCCCCCTCCTGCTTTCTATCTCTGGTTTACAATAATCATGGTAGAGTAGGTGAGAGTTAACCTTCATTTTGTAACATGTTTGCCTTGTAATTGATTTCATTCATTTGCAATGTTATTAAATGTTTATTTTATTTTACCTTACTTTGAGCATTCTTGCTCTGAATTAACCCATATAGTCAAATAACTGTAATTCCATTGGTATTGGCATTGTTTGGTTAATGTTAATACATTGTTCAGTTTCCCGTCTTTCTTCAAACCATAGGGCAATTAGTTTGGGTTGTTAGGCCAATATTATCCCCTACAATCTTGAAATTGATTTGCGGGAAAACCAGTTACAGTTTTACATCAAATCCTTCATAAACAGCATCGTCACCACTGCGTTTCACAACACAGTAAGGTCCATTTCTGACCCATATCCTGGCGGAAGAACTATTGACCAGCAGATGGCGATATACACCTTCTTCCTTCTCTTGTCCCATAACAGTATTGACCACAATGGTGAAAGTGATCAGTTACACAGTTTAGACTCCTTATCTTGGGTTTCAAAGACTGTTATTCAAAGCATCAACCCTCCATTCATGAATATTGCTGATCTGTAGGACATGGAAACAAGGACTGGGATCAGCTGTATGGGAGAATGGGTCTACTCAAACATACAGAGAGGAAAAAAGCTGTCTTGGCCAGATTGATGAATCAAATCAGATCAAATGTATTTGTATAACCCTTTTTAAAAGCAATGTCACAGAGGGCTTTACATACACTTACGCCCAGAGAACTCCCCCTCAACCAACCTAAGGACGACAGGGGAAAAACGAACTTGAGACTAAATGGAAACACCTTGGAAGGAGCAATTCAGTGAGGGATCCCCTCCTCCAGAGATGCTTGGTGGAAGAGTGGTGCAGAACACAGGCATCAAGAAAAGTACCAATAGGTGTTGAAACACAGAAATCCAAAGTTTTCTAGTGAACATTTTGAGAGGGCGGGTTTCCTTTGAATACCATGGATCCATTTACATATCTAGCTTAAAGTTCTCCTGGTAGTATATTAGCCAGTTCCAGGGCTGTGTTTGAGATAATGCAACGACTACTAACAATCTTCTGAGAGCCTTCAGGGCTCTGGCAGAGTTCCATTTTGAAGGTAACTCGACAATGGTCTGATAGTGTAGGATTGTGGGGGTAGACTATGAGGTCAGTAATCGCAGTTCCCCATGTGAGAACTAGATCTAATGTATGCGAGTAAAGATGGGTTGGTTTGGGTCACCCACCTGGGTGAAGCCTGTGAAATCAGGGAGAGCAGTGAAGGCCTTGCTTAATAGATCTGTTGGGTCATCCACATGAATGTTTAAGTCACCCATAATTTGAATATTATCAGTATACGTCACAAAATCAGCAGCAAAATCAGCAAATTTCTATAAGAAGAGGTCATACGGGCCTGGGGGCAATACAGAGTGGCTGTACAAAATGATAAGCCAACTTGTGACACAAAGACATTGTTCTTTTATTCAAACTGTACACAAATAAGACATATACGCATAGAAACACAAGAAAAAAAAAGGTTTTCAAAAACATTCATGCAGGTAGATAAGCACAGCATCCCAACACAAACAAACCCACCACAACAGAACAAAAACTGTCAGAGAAATCAGCAGAAAAACAAATGAAAAATGAAGAGCCGCTGAGACCACAGACAAATGTCTATGGCTGAGACAGTTGCCACTCACAGCGGCGCTACGTCACAGAACGGGGGCTAGAAAGTAAACACCACAATAGGAGAAAGGCTGTGAACTGAAGCATGATCTATGGACTAGAAGTACACAGAACACGCCTAGTCACGTGGTGAAACATGACCTGACAGAAAGAAGACTTACGCAATATTATAATACGGGTGAATGAAATTAAGCATTCTGATTGGTTGAGAGGGAGTTCCGGGGTGTGCATTATTGAGCGATAAAGTACTGTGCGCCTTTTTACATTTACCTTAAAGGGGAGAGTTCCATATTAGTGAGCACTAAAATAACAAAAAGGTTGCAGAAGAAAAAGACTGTCTACAAGTACTTGTGTTAAGCAGTTTATTGGTTAGCAAGCTAGTTCAGGAACCTGCTGACATAACCCAATAGAATCCTTTTCAACCACAGTCCGTTCTTAGAGCTGAATGAAGATGTCTCTGAGCTCAACAGTTACAGAATGGCTGGACATTCCAAGTACTTTAGTTTTTATTTGCATTTTCCTTTTGCTTACAAACTTGATCAAAAACAAAGCTCCGAAGAATTTCCCCCCTGGACCTTTTTATCTGCCTTTCATTGGAGACTTACACCGTCTTGATTCTTCAAGACTTCATCTTCAATTTGATGAGGTATGCCTTATGGTCAATCCTGTCTATCCTCAAATATATAACCTTTACTAAACAATTATTCCAGGATAGCAGTCATGTCATGATATTCATTGATTTTCTTGTCAGTTCTCTAAGAAATATGGAAAGATTTTCAGCCTCCGTATAGGACAACCATGGGTCATTGTGAACGGACATAAGCTTGTGAAAGAGGCCTTGGTTCAAAATGGTGAAAACTTTGCAGACCGGCCGTCAATACCCTTAATTGATGATCTTATTGGAAACCAAGGTAAGTGTAATTACACAGCTGTGGTCAGGTCAACATCTTGAGAATGGAATAATACAATTTGACATCTGCTTTGTTGTGTAGAGATGACTCTGTGATATCATCGTCAGGTATTGTCATGTCTAATGGAAATAAGTGGAAACAACAGAGGAGGTTTGCCCTCTCCACTCTGAGGAACTTTGGACTGGGCAAAAAGACCTTGGAGCCTTCCATTCAAACCGAATGCCAATGTTTGAATGAGGCAATAATGGGTGAAAAAGGTATTTGGAATAATGGGTACAATATGTGTTTACTCTGCTGCCTTGAAACTTCATCACTTATCAACTTTGAATATGACCTTGAAAATGATATGAATGTTTTGTGGATAATTATAGTAGTAATACATACATCATATAGATGGGTGGATTTTTAAAGGTTTCAAGATTTTTATCAAAGATAGACTTTCTGTATTATGAATTCCAGTTTGTGTTTGTTTGTTTCCTTAAGGTAAACCATTTAACCCCCAGTTCCTAATGAACAACGCTGTCTCAAACGTGATTTGCTGCCTGGTGTTTGGGGACCGGTTTGAGTACAGTGACGGGGAGTTCCAAACCCTCCTGAAGATCATGAATAAGGCAATTCAGTTGGAAGGATCCATATGGGCTCTGGTAGAACCATCTAATCTCTCAAACTTTTAAATGTACTTGCTTTAAATCTTACGTGTGTTTATCAAATGTATTGTTTCCATTTCATTCATTTAGCAGATGCTTTCATCCAAATCAATGTACAATGGGTGATAATAGAACGTACAGCAGGTCAAGGATCAGAAGGGCCAAGTCTTACATTATGTCGGTGGTCAGAGTCAAGGAACAGTTTGTATTTCCTAGCCACATTGCAAAGTCACAGAATTTATCCCAGCTACAAAGCGCACTGAACATCTCGTATTAAAGAACTCACACAAGGTTGAATGTCTGCAGCTGTACAACTTGTTTCCTGCCGTCATGAGACGAGTCCCTGGACCGCACCAGAATATCTTTAGCCACTGGAAGAAGGTCATCGCCTTCATAAAGATTAAGATTGAGGAGCACAGTGAGGGCTACGACCCGTCCTGTCCCAGGGACTTCATCGACTGTTTTGTGAAGGAGATTGAGAAGGTGTTTTATTTTGTTTGTTTTAATACCTTGATTAGTTCTCTTTCAATTAATCCACATGCACACGTTTGTAATTGTTCACCTTGATATTATATGTTTCATCATATATCAAAATGTCCTCTTTTTTTCAAAGTTCAAGGATGACTCCGAGTCTGGGTTCGACTTAGACAATTTGATTTATTGCACTCTGGATCTGTTTGTGGCTGGGACAGAGACCACCTCCACTACTTTGTACTGGGGACTGCTCTATATGATCAAATACCCAGAAATTCAAGGTATGTGTTCAAGTGTGTATGTGACCCCCCCATCACCTCGTACGGTATTGTTATTTATTGTATTTGTGTGTGTATGTTCTTATGTGTGCGTGTGTCTGTATTTACGGATGATATCAGCGTGTGTGTGTGTGCGGGCTTGAAAGGCGTGCACGCATCACATTATGGCCCCCGTTCCTGTATTGCTTGTGTTGACATCACATCCTGTCATTTCGGATCCCTCCGTAGAAAAGGTCCAGAGAGAGATCACCGCTGTGGTTGGCTCGTCACGCCCAGTCTCCGTGGCAGACAGGGACAACATGCCCTACACGGATGCAGTCATCCACGAGATCCAGAGAATAGGAAATATCGTACCCCTCAATTTATCTCGCATGGCCACCAAGGACACTCAGCTGGGTGGATACACCATCCCAAAGGTCTGACATTCGGGATGGTCTTGTGACAGGACATTTTTGACCATGACTGAAATATGCAGAGACACAGCATGTTGTGATGTTGTCCTTAGGGCACCTTGGTGGCGGGCACCCTCACATCCGTCCTGTTCGATGAAAGCGAGTGGGAGACCCCCAATACGTTCAACCCGGGACACTTCCTGGATGCAGACGGCAAATTCAGACGAAGAGATGCCTTCCTCCCATTTTCAGCAGGTAAATCGACAGCATTTCCTCGATACAGTTTGGCCACAGCTTGCACTTGCATGCACAGAGAATACCTATGCCAGATATCACACAATTCTCTATTAAGCATCCTTGACATCACAGTGCATGTATGTCTTTCATGAACATCTTAGACATGATTTGGCCTTCTTGGAGCGCTGGTTTGTGAATGCCTGCTCTGTCTTTGGTACCTCCATCCCAGGGAAGAGAGTGTGCCCGGGGGAACAGCTGGCAAGGATGGAGCTTTTCCTCTTCTTCACCTCCCTCCTCCAGGAGTTCACCTTTTCCGCTCCTCCCGGCACCACTCCAAGCTTGGAATATCAGATAGGTGCCACACATGGGCCCATGCCCTACCAGCTGTGCGCTGCCTCACGCTGCAACTAAGTCACACCTTAAAAATGACAGTCCCCTGGCAGGCCTAACAGGAAGATTGAAAATGGCAGTTTTGTGCACTTAGCATTCGGAGGGTATTGTTGTTGTCGGATGAGGTGAATGTGTTGCTATTTGTATTGCTGTGGTACAGGAAGCGCAAGGCTCAAACATAATGTATAGATTACACAGACTGATATGAATGGTCTGTCATCATAATCTTGTTGTAGGGTAGAAATCAACTATGAAACACCACGTTATGTGAGCACAGTCAATATGGGGTTTTACAAGAGCATATCTCATTTAACTGTAAGTGTAACTGCAACATGTTAAATAAAGTTGAAAAAAACTACAATATTGTTGTTCCTATAAAATGTAAAGGTCACCGTATTGATCAACCTATCACTTGCCGGTTGTTACCATGTGCCTGTTTTCAAATGAAATACCATAGATTCACCACACATATAAAATGTTTGAGAGCCAATAAGAGAAGTGTGTCAGGGAGTCAGGTAGCTTAGCGGTTAGGGAATCGGGCTAGTAATCAGAAGGTTGCCAGTTCGATTCCTGGCTGCGCAAAATGACGTTGTGTCCTTGGGCAAGGCATTTCATCCTTCCCTCGGAGGGAATGTCCCTGTTCTTCGTGTAGGTCACTCTGGACAAGAGCGTCTGCTAAATGACTACATGCAAATTTGGTCAGCGGTGATTAGAGTAAAGCGGTGCACCGTACTAAATCTACTTTGTTCCGGTCCGGTCTACAGTCTATGACCCAGCACAGACGTACAGGAGTTAGTACCCACTGTTTTTCCCTACATTACATTTAGTACGAAATTAGATAAACTATTCGCTGTGCCCGTGCAACGAGTATAATAAGCCAGCAGCTCAAGGCGCGCGGTTATGCTCTGTTACAATGTGTGCCTTTTGATGTACGTGTAGCAGGTGTGGTGAAACTCACTCCGCAAGTATCTAACAGGTCACCTGCGTCAACTACTCTATAGCTTTTCGTTGGCATAGTTGGTAGCGGTTGCGCTTGGAAGTCAAGAGGTGGCAGATTCGACTCCCGGTGGGAGTGAAAATTGGCCGGTATGTCTCTGACGGAGCATGTAAGACCACGTCTGTTACATACCGATGCGAAACCACCTCCAAGTTGTGTTTTGTTTCTCTCTTATTTTGTTTGGCGGTGTCTACTCTTGTTCTTTATTTCTTTGCCGTGAGAGTGCCCTCTTTTGGGGTGATGAATTATGATAATTTGATCTGGGTTATTTTGTAGCAGGCATAGCAGCAAAATCGCAGCTTTGGTGCAGTACTTTGTGGCTTGTGTGAGCACTTTATGGGATTGTGCAACATTGTAAATGAAGTGCATTATTTTCGTACGCCGCCTCCTCCCTCATGCATTTAATTGTATAACCCATAGTGGGGAATACCGTCCCAGCTACCAGTGATTCTTTGCCAAGATTCAGTCTGGTGGAGGTTACACTTGTACTTATTACATGACATCGCTACCATCATTAGAATGAGGAAGCAAACAGAAATAGGATTGCAGATGACAAACAGGCAAAGAGACACCCACAATCTTCTGAGGTGAGGTGGTCACTGTGACCTGATTCCTCACCCTGTCTCACTAAGATGGCACTCTCATGGAAAATTTAACAGTTATGACTTGGCCCCAGACGTGGTAACCAGTCCAGGGAACAACTTTGAAGTACATAAAAAAAAGCTTCAGGCAAGCAACTTCTCTTCAGTGACATTTATTGCAGACAAGTTTCTGAGCAAACTCTTTGCCAAAGCTAGCATATGTGAATGTACATTTGCTTGAGAAAGAGGTTATTCTGGTTTGGGGTCGGGGCACTTAGTTATGGCGTGGTGGGATAACGTATACATGTGAGTAGAAAAGAAATATAACGTTACAGAAATCCCTTTGTTATTACCTTGGATGCTACAGTCAGTACAAACCCACACTCAACAGCAGCTGCACATAGCCCTTGATAGAGGTAAACAAGATTAATAGAGGAACATTTTCCACTTACATTACATTTAATATAAAAAACTAGGACTAAATGGTAAGATTAAAACCATTCACAGAGAATGCCACAGGGTACAATTTTCCAAATGTTTTTATCTTTTTTTAGGCTTATCCAAATAAATCACACTTACTGTGAGTCACTCTGGATAAGAGCGTCTGCAAAATGACTAAATGTAAATCAAGAGATGCTGCAGATAAAACATGGGGTGACACACAAATTTGCTTTTAGACCCATGATAATTATTTAAGTCATTGCCATCACAATTAGAACTCAATATTTACTTTGTGATCCCACAGAGTTTGGGCTGAATGTGTCTGGTCTGACAAAAATGGAATAAAGAGACTTCTGATTTCTCTAATCAAACATGTTGTTCTGAAACAATCACTAAATTACAAGGAAATGACATTTGAATGTATGTTGTTTGTTATCACTGTTGTAATTACTGCATCACTATATACATTAAGAATAACAGTTAATCAATAAATGTGTGTGGTGCTTGTCGTACTATTGTGACGATATAGTATATTAGTTGGTGTCAATGTATTACACTGGTATGGGAGAGAAAAACGAAACATTAATTGATGGACATCCAACCAGTTCCCCAATTTTCTTTCCCTCACCTGCCAAACAGCGTAATAAGGATTGAACAGATTAAATAGGAGTAATCTGATTTGATAGTCACCGTACTTAAACTACAGCACTGTACATTAAAGAGTGAATGCATACTGTACGTGAACAGGAAAGGTTACTGGGGTTTACAGTGGGTCACACAAGGTCACAAGTGCAATGTATACAGTCACATTAGATGGCTACAGAGAAAAAAAGCCCCAAGAAAAGTCATTCAAGATCTCTCTTTCAACTGTTTTGTTCGAAGATTTCCAGATCCCCGCACAGTGATGATTCCAGTTTTACCGCTAACCGATTCCTCCTTGCAAATGCTCCACCTCAGCATTCGTGACCATAAAAATAGTCAACATGATGCCAAGCCAAACATGAAACTGTTGAGGGATGAACAGTGTAAATATGTTTGGTTTTCAGTAGACAAGACTGCTCCACTTGTTAATGGAAAGACAAGTCACCGTTAATTCTCTCAGGGAAACATTAAAAAGTTAAACGTTGGTTTAAGTCACACTGTGTGTATCCAGCGGCAGTTGTAAAGTCTCATCTATGTGGACGACCAGATCTTCTGGTTTGGATGCGTCCAGATAATTACTGGGGTTATGGGAAATGTAGTTCATTTCCAACATTCGTGGCCTTTCACTCATCTCACTCATCTCGTTCGTGCTGTTCGTTATACAGTTGATGTCACTCTTGCTTCTGTTGGTTGTGCGACGAGATCCAAACACCGACTCTACAAAGAGACAGAAATTAACGACACTTGCATTCAGCCGTTCAACACGGATGCAGATCCACGAGAAGCATTTATCAATGCTTTTGTGTGGCACCTCTAAATAAATTCAAGCAAATATTACTATTCCCAGGCCTCAAGCTATAATGAATACATTAAGAGACACTTTGGCACTTTATGGATGCATGCAACTTTGCATTCACTATGTGCGATGCAAACTACACTGACTAAGGGGAAAAAAATGGTTTAAATATGTTAGAGTAATTCAAATAGAGATCAATCTGTGTCATTCCAGGTTGTTTTTTTATAGTTGTGACTGAGACTTCTCATAAAGTCTGCTGTCACTGTACTGAGACAATGACCCTAATGGTTGGATAGAGGGTGTGTGTCTACAGCATGCTGATGTCTAGCACGTGGACAGCGACAGACAACAGAGGTAGATGGAATCAGACAGTAAAGGTGAACATAGGGGATAAAACCTTAAATGCATGTCAGAGAGCAAAAAAACACTGGAACTTAATTCCAGTAATGATGGGGTTTAGCATCCATAATCCCATGGGAGGCAAAACACCATCAAATTGTTTCTGGATAGATGCCTGCCACAAACCTAGAGAGGGAGACATCAATCACTGTTAGATAGGGAAGTGGAATTAAGGCAGACAGGCAGTGTGAAGGGAAAGCAGAAGGATGGTCCATGGTGAAATTGTGTCCTTCGACACAGTGACACACACACACACACACCCGATGCTCGTCCGTGGGTCTATGCGTCGTGACTTAAACCTATATTTTATCCATGCAAAAATGGATATTGCATATCCTTCATGTATAACTCAATTTCAATTCCACCTTTGTCTGCAATGTGGGATGAAAATCCAACACATCAATTCCTCAGATTCCTTGTGTCTGACCCTTCTCGTGTCACATCCTGTTAAGGGTGTGGCAGCGTCACACGACAACCAGGGGCCAAGACGCTCTCTATGCCACCCTGGGGAGGAAGGACACGCCCTCTGCGGGCACAACAGCCGGCACATTTACACCTCAAGAACACGGCCAGGGACCAAAACATCCAGTGCAGAGAGAGCAGGGGAGGGTTGAGTGATATGTGTTGGGGAAGAGGGTCAGCAAACACAGGCAGGGGCCGCTTCCAGCAGGTGAGTGGGTCAGGGTAAATCTCTGGGGCTGGTTGAGTGCTGGGGAAGGATATTTCAGCATGGCATCTGCTAGCTGGTTCACTAAGCCTGACCTCCACCTGGTGTAAAGGTAGACTGTAGGAACAGGAACATTCCAGAATAAACACAATTGGGTTGTATTTCTCATTACTACCTATTCAATGATTACAGGAAATATTTGTCTTCTGTCAATACCAAACTTGTATATTGGCATTGGCTTGGCCAGATGGGTCTACTTGAGTACCATAACATATTCATTGCTGTATGTAAAGATGGGGAATTCCGAAGGTAAATGATTCTCAGGCCCTCTCATAGTGCTGAACACTCAAACACATACATACACCCAAAATGCAGAACAAATGTTCCAGCCTCTGATTCGTGACTTTCATTTTTCTTTTCACCTGCAGTGTTTTGACAGTTATACATTTATGGCTTTACTATTGTTTTAACTACTTATTTGGTTTCATTTAATTGTTTGTCCGGTTGTGTTTTGTCCTATTGTATTTGTTGTGACTCCTTAACGACTGGCAGCTGACAATGAATTCCATATCCATAAATCAACAGAAACACACACGTTGTCCCACAAATACAAACACAATCACAGAGATATAAAAAACAAATGCAAACACACACTTCTGCATCCACAAAGATTACAGTATCTGTCTACAGTCAGAATATTATTCCGAACAATTCATCAGTGTCAGATAACTCTGCCTTCATCTCTGTTTTGCACCAAGGTCAAATTCCTCCGTGTGGGAGCTGTCATGCTCCTGTTCAATGTTAAGACAATTACGATATGTGGCGTATTGTTTAACATTTAAGGAAATATAGTTGTAACCTGCATGCAGAATGCACATATTTGGTCACATTAAGAGACGTACATATTCGGCCACATTCAGGGCCGTACGCAGGCCCCAAAAAATACTGAGGTCATGAGTCAGAACTTCTAGGCGGGTTCGGGGGCATGCTCCCCCGGAATTTTTTTAAATTACATTATTTAAATATGGCCATTTTCTCTTATTGAGTCTTAAGGAGCAAAAACATCATCATTATGACATTTGAATATGGGGCGGTGTGGAGCTTTTGAAATTTTGAGGTAAACATGGGGCATTCTGAGGCTTTTTGAAGGACCTTTATGGGACTCATGAAGTAAGGGCAAGTTACCACAATTTTTTTTTAATTATTATTATATGGCAACGACGGTACGAGCGTTTTGATTGGATAACGGGTAGTCACCCCAGCGTGTTGCCCTCCTCGCCGGTCAATACGGATCCGTATTGCCCTCTGACGTCAGCTTCAAAATGAGCGATATCGACGAGTCAGCTGCTGAGTTTTACTATCCAGATGATGCTGAAAAGCTTTGTCATCGAAAGTGAGGATGAAGACCAGACTCTTTGAATCACTTGTGTCGTTATTTTGTGATGAAATTAAAGCCATTTTAGCAGAACCATGTTGTCCGCTTTCTATCAAAAGTAATGAGTTGCTTGGCAACACATGAAACACACCGTGAGAAGACTTAAGAGCTAGCTACAATTAGCCTAAAGGTACCATTTATTTTCGTTTACAAAATGAAAAGAATCTAAAATTGCCATATAATAAACTACTTACTAACCTCGACCGTTCGGTCATGCCGGGAAATATCAAACTGAGGCTGGAACGTATCGACCGAGCGATAGCGAGTCAGTTTGATATTTCCCAATTGCCACTGAATTTCATTTTCAATCAATCACATCAATGACATATCATATCAATCGCAAAATGAATGTTGATTCAACCGGTGGAAATTGATTGACAACCGGTACTGACGGAGTTAACCAAACTTTGATTTGATGTTTCCTTATCTGAGTAGTACGCTGCTGCAATACAATATTTCCACATGAAAATGAATCTTTCTTCTCACAGCCATCTGCCACTTAAACTTCTCTTAACCTACATGTTTAGTTTGCTGCGCTCCTCTTCCAGTGACTGTAACTAACATAGGCTATTCACTAACAGTAGCGGTATGTCTATGGCGGTAACATCAGCGTCCGACTTGTGTTTGGTGGTTACCATAACGACAGTACGTTTTGTTGATGACGCGCAGCACATATGTCCAAACTCTTGAGCTACTCGGCTCTTCAAGTATAAAATCACGTTACGGTTTGTGGGATACCAAGATCATCGTCCTGCAGTCAGTTTCACGTGTACTTTATTTTCAGTTTATATACCACGATTTAAGCAAAAAAAAAAAACAGAAATACGAAAAAAAATACCGAGGACACGACCTCGGTGTCCTCAATGGTAGTTACGGCCCTGGCCACATTAACAGACATGAGAATACAGGCTGTGTATGTGTCAGCTAAACTTACTGCTGTTGTGAGGCAATGAGGCATCCATAACTATCCCTGACACAGATGCTCATGCTAACATCATGTGCTTGACACACAGAAACACACACACAATGTATCTGTCCCCCCCCCTATCTTTCTCTCCCTGTTAAGCTCTCTCTCTCTCTCCCTCTCTCTCTCTCTCTGACATACACCCACACACACACACATTTTGAGCACAAAATGTGACACATACCAATTAGGTCATGAACCAGATCCTTGACCAGGTGGCCAACTATAGCGTAAGCCACTGCGACCACCACCAGAGCTGCCATGACCAAGTACAGTACGGCTTTGGGAAGGGGTATAGAGTCCCGGGCAGGAGTCCTGTAGTCTGTGTACAGAAGGTCGCTTTCGGAGTAAGAATATTGAAAAACATGCTCCATGCCGGAAGTATGATTTGAATTAATTGGGGGGTTACTTGCGCTCATGTCGCTCAAGTCTGGCTCTAAAGCGGTCACCATGGTCGTGGTCACAGCCTCTGCTTTGTCTATTCCCTTGTGGACCAAACCCGCCGTTCTGTTCACAAGCGGCAATATTTGAGAGAGGAAATAGCTCCAGTCCTTGATTGCACTGATGTTGCATAAAAACATGATTCCTTAATACTATCCCAGCAAGGATGAGTAATGCTGTAAAAACGAGCGATTTACTGACATGTCACCGCCGTGAAAGCCTATTCAGAAAAGTGCCAGTGGCCATAAAAAAATGAAATCTCCAAACTTATCATCGTCCTTCATAAAGGTTGAGTGCAGGTAATTATTTTGGTAAATCCAACAGGTTTCCTTAGACGAGGGGCAGAGAGTGGGCTACATCCGCTATCACGACAGAAAATCATCGATTCTGTCAAGACTGCTGCATTCCGACAGCCTGAAATTCGAAAAATTGACGGAAAGGATCCGGCAGGGCAAAGTTTTCAAACCAAGTGCCAATTTCTTGACTTACCTCAAATGAATCACTTGTGTAATATAACATGTAGGCTACTTGGATAAATCGACTACATGATTTTAGTAAAAAATCTCGGGATTAATGTCTTCAATGCCTAGGAATAATCCATGATTGACGGTAAACTATTTCGATTGATTGGCAAGGATGCGATGTCATCGTGTCCTTCAACCTGGAAAAAAAAAACATTTCAAAATGTCCTTTGCATTTTTTTCACGACCTCAAACACGTGTGAAATTTGTATGCAACAGCATTTCAAAGTAGTCGATGTTGGGCTACGGTGTGACTGCACAGTTCTCGGTTTTGCGCTTCAAATGATTTGGATTAGCATAATTGCACGAAAGAAACTGGAACCTGAAAAAGTCACGACCGCATGGCCTCGCCGTTCGGCTGCTCACGATGGTCCGGTTAAGGTAAATCACGACGAGCTGTGCGCTCCCCAGTTACGGTTTTGTGGGTTTCTCTGATGTAGTTGTGTGTGTGTGCATGGGCGGGCGTGCGTGCGTGTGTGTGTGAGAGTGTATGAAGTGACTCGATATTAAGCGCTGTCTAGTGCTGAAATACAGACGGAGACGCATGCCAGCTCCTTCTTCAGGTTTGATGTGTAATAAATCTTGTGTGGATAATAGATACTTTTATCGAGGCCATATGTATATGGTTTGGAGATGGATATGATGGTTTGGGCAACTCTGCAGATATGTTAATGTTGCCTAAATATACTTTTTGTTGTTGCAAGACGATATTACACGTAATTAAATTTTACAATACAAGTCTGTGATTAGCACCTTGCCGTGCTCTTGTTAGGTACATTGACCAGACAAATAAACCAACAAAATGTAATGCACCAAAATAACGTCATGAGATTAGATATCCTCAGACCAGAAGTGGAGGGTTAGACATAGCCTACTGGTAAAGCGGGACATGCCCCCAACGCACGTGCACTGAAACGCACGCATACACACACACACACACACACACACACACACACACACACACACACGTGCTGTCCCATTAGACCCACAGATGAAGTTTTTGTAACACATTTAAAAGTACAAGATACAAATCACAGCTTGAGGAAATTCTATTTGACTTGCTAAAGACTTCCGAGCAATCAATTATCTTGTCTATCAGATAAGAAAAACAAATGATTAGTAAAAAGAAATGGCTTTACATAAGCTCTATCTATGACTAAAATGCATTTGCATTTAGACATTGTATATTTACAACCATTTTAGGGTGAAAACCAAGCAAAATACTAAATAAACATATCAATACATTAACCCCCTTTAGATTTAACATGTTCATTTAAAATAATTGTGTTCATAGCCCTTTGCATTTGCCTGTGTGTATAAACTACCACAGGCCACGGTTGGAAGCAACACTTTCTACACCTCATACACAATTCACATTCATACCCTTGTACACTTAAGGTGATGGTGTGGAGTCTGAATTGGTGTTGGTCCTCCAGTGCATTTCCCCTTCACGGTGCCTGAGTGCTACATGCTGAGTGGAAGGACGCATTGGGGATGGAAGCTACCTGCAGGTCTATAGGATTGTATTTGATTCTCCACCACTCCCTGCTCCAAGCATTGTAACTCAAGAGACTCCGGCATACTCCTCTCCACGGAAAGGACATGTTGAATTGATGTTGGAGGCTTGAACCGGAGATGCCACCCAACCGGTGACTAGCGACGTCATATCCCCTCTTTCTTTCATTTCCTTTTGCGGCGCAGGTCATCGAACCGTTGGCCACACCAGCCATCTTTGGCGCGTCAATGATCTGTCGTGATGTTTAGTCTACCTCTGTGGCTTTGTGGGGCCTCAGACCCCATTCCCTCTCCTTTCTGGGACGATGACTAGACTCAATTAAGATCACATCAGTGGTTTCAAAGAGTGGCTCTGGCAAAATGTATTGGAGTCGCTGACCCCTAAATAAATCATTGCGCAGGATGGAAAAGAATGAGTCATTCAGTGTGACATCATAGGCCTCAATAGAGCTTCCAAAATGGCCAAAGAAGTTCAACAAGAGATGTTCCGAGGTGAACAAACTTTTAAGATGTCGGAGCGAGACACACAGACACTGACTATTCGCCCTGTACCTATACAGTCCTCTCATGAAAGATTTATCTTCATACACACTTTTTGGTTGGGACTCGTAAAAAGTCTTTTAAATCTTAAAATCACATAATGTGATTTTTAATTAGATCCCCTTAGACATTGAGACATCAGTCTCATTTAGGAACCAGGCTTGTTTAGAAGTTTAAACGTCATCGATGGTTGGAGCTTGTTCGGCAGCTAGCTTAATGCAAATTTACAGTTGTTTGCGTAAACGTAACCCAAATCCTTAGCCCTTTAAGTGTTTGCTATTTTACTACCTATATCATTTGCAATACTCCTGATACTTTAATACATAGGTTCAGGTGGCTTGTGTTTTATGTCAAATTGCACATGGTGGAGCGATTGCTGGGCTGGTCCAGTGGAAGTTCCACTAATTGTGGTTCTCATCATCATCTATTACCGTTTTAGACTAGAAGGACTTCCGTTCCTTATCATACTTAGTACTGAAGGTATTTACAGTTTCAAAAAGACAGTTATTTTTGTCGATGAGTCACTTATCAGAGAGTAATTTATTCAGAACTTTAAATCCCTTGAAAGTTTTGCTAAATTTTCCCCAAGGCATCCCTTCCCTCCAAGTTACAGCTGGTTCAGGTGGATGATGACGATAAGATAGAATAAACCCTTCACGCTGAGATCCACTGTTTCCCAAACGTGTGTGACTGTTCAATGGCAGAAGTGCTCCTGCCCATGACAACCTTGTTCACTCGGCGATCAAACTGAACAGGGTCCAATAAAAACTACGGTCGCACACGGGCAAGAATCTGATTTACTCGATTGAGCGTAACATTCGGGCATGATTTTGAATGAGTACTAGTGAATGAGAGGGATTTGCCAAGGTGAGTGGTTACAGAGAAAGCACGACCGAGGGAGGGTGTGTGGAAGAGTGAGAAAGAGAGAGCGAGCGAGAGAGAGGATTTGTAAATGAGTCAGAGAGAGGAGGGGGGGGGTAGAGAGAGAGAGCATGACCACCATCCCAGCTAATCAGCCAGGATTCAGACGGCAGCAGAGGACACTAGCTCTCAATCGGGTCCTGCTGAATAATAAAGAATCCCTGTCTATGTTGCTCATCTGACTGCCTGATGAAAATGATCCCTCCCTTCGGGGCTCATGTACTTTAATCAGATATGACCCCGGCCAGACAAATGCCTGATTCCACCTCTCTGCTCATCCATTCCCTTATTCTGTCAATCTGTCTTTCCCCCTTTCCCATCTGCTTAAGCTCTCTGGTGTCACAGCTCTTTTCACTTGTCTCATTCGCTGGCTGGACGAAAAAAAAGTCATTTTCTCTCCTTAAAACCATAGTGGTCAGAATCCTTTCTTTCATGTCTGATCTTAATCCTGTCTAGTCCTTACGTGAGCTCAGTCCCAGGGAGTGGATTCACTTTCAATACAGACCCTTCGATCTTTATCTAGACCCTCACCTTCCTCATGTCTCAAAAAAAAGAAAAAAAAGAAATCCAAACACTGAAACCAGTGACCGAATGGAATTTTGCTAATTCACATTTCCAGATACACTGTGAAATGATTATCATAAATGTATTAATTTATTATTATATCATTTTTCATTTTTGAAACCGTGAAGATTTCACAGATGCATTCTGGGTTGAAAACAGTGGAACGGGCCTAAATGCTTCCGTCCAAAGGAGGGTTCTTCATTTCCTGTGAGTCAAGGGTGGTTTTTCAGTCTAATTACAATCAGTGACATTGTCTATACACCATTCCATCCTCCCACACCATCCACGATGTAGTAGCTGCTCATCGACAGTGGAGACCACTGTGAAGGATTCCCTTCTGAGCAACTGTAGAATTCAACTGCAGTAGTCTGTGGGTGACACATGAAACCATCTTGTTAGCATCCTTATCTGACTGCCTCCTTATCTCCGTTTTAATCCTCTAGTCTCATTTCAAACCAGGTGTGTGAGTGTACGAACGTCATGACACATTAAGCCTCGCAGAACTACCGCCGGAGCACTTAGGGTCCATTCCAGCCCAGCTACAGATCACCAGACAAATCGTATTGGGGCAAGGCTCCAGCACCGATAGCACATGGATTAAATGGCAAATGAAATCGGCCTGGCGACACCAGGCCATCCACGAAAAGTCTGCCCCCTGCTTTTGTTTTAGAGTTGTGTGCATTTCAGACCTGCATTTATTACCTGGGAGTCAGGTGGCTGAGCGGTTAGAACTATGGGCTAGTAATCTGAAGGTTGGTTGTTCGATTCCCGGCCGGTGCACATGACTTGTGTCCTTGGGCAAGGCACTTCACCCTACTTGCCTCGGGGAGAATGTCCCTGTACTTACTGTAAGTCTCTCTGGATAATAGCGTCTACTAAATGTAAATGTATTAGGTTTGGAACTGAGAATGTGGATGTCGGTTCTGATTTGAGGTTCTGATGGTGGAATGTGCTAAGGTGCTAACTGGATGGGCTTTGACACATTTTGTAACCTTTGTCAAAGAGACAAAGGGAATCTTTGGGAAATATCACAGACATTGTGAGAATGTGTTGACAGTCTACATGTTCTTTGAGTCACTCAAAGGACATTGAGTCATCCTTCATTTTATGATATAGGCACTTTTATCTGGAGCAGCCGTTTAAATTGGATTGGTGATTTATTTGTCGCAATTGGTTTATTTGTTTAATTAACATGAGATTGAAAAGAGAGTCTGTGACTGGGTGTGGTTATCCTCCTACCACTGATTAGTATTTCCCCTGGAGTTTGAAAGTTATAAGATAACCAGTCTTATTGATTTCTGACCAAGGAAATAAAATTGACCTGATACAGTAATCCCTCCATGAAGTCCTCTATCAAATTAGTGAATCCCACTCTATCTCTGCTTTAGATCACACACACATAATGCACACACACATACACACACTGCCCCCCCCCCCCAAAAAAAAACTATGAACGATGGCCTAAACAATTGACCTAAGACTTGTCGGTTATCATGATAAGACTCATTCATAATTCAGCAATTTATCGCCATATGTTGACAACCTGTGCTCCATCATTGAGTGTGCAAGGGGATGGGGCACCTTTACCTCACATTGAAGACAGCTAAGGACAGCATGGAAATGTGAAAAGAGGAAATTGTTACCGATAGTTACGGTTTTGTTTTGTTTAGGGAAAACCTACAGCCTGTGTGATGGAGACAGAGGGAGGTATGCTGCTTAAACTCCCCACTTTCCTGAAACTACCAACCACGGAAAAGGTTATGCCGTTAACAAGAAATACTGGATAAGCACTAATCTGGGGAAAATGAGTTGTACCTGGGCCTGCCTCACTTAGTATGGAAATTAAAAGCCATAAATTGAGTGTCAGACTTGGTGAGGTCTTCTAAAGTTTGTGGTAATTGAGTTGCCTGTCCTTCCATCAAGTCTACTGTGAATGCCAAGGTGTGTGTGTGCGTGCGTGTGTTGGGGGATGGGGGGTGTAGGTGGGTGGCGGTCGAGGATGATTGGAGATTCTGGTGGGGTATGTGAAGGTTGGACGCAACTACAGTGCCATCTTAATAAGACCCATAAAGAGTGCACGCTGTACTTTACACCCCTTACCAGCCACACAAATAATTGAGGGACAAAGTTCCAGTGGCAGTGACCTGTCGCCGATAAGCACCTGTTTTTCCATTTCTTGCGGTAGTTAATACATCGCCTGTACACACCACCGAAAAGCAACTTGGAATGGGGATGTTGCACAACTCATATCAACTCTTTCTCTCTGTAAAAGAGTGAAGACTTTTGGTCCGGTAGGTTCTAAAATTAAGTACGAATAGGCTAAGAATTAGCATGCTGATCAGTGCAGCAGCAGATTGCAGACCCAAACTGATAAGGATCTGGAAGTGGCTTTGGTCTACAAGCAGTTTAGTTTTTTTTTATTAATCGCTCGCTATCATTATCCTCTTTACCAATGAGCACACACCAATCCTCCTTCATTAAGCACATCGGATCAGACATCCCTGTTCAAAGAAGATTAATTTCTAAATGGGGACATTTCAACCCACGCTAGTGTACAATTTTCTGTATCGAAGAGAAAAGGTGGATGCCTACATTTAGAGTGAGTCATGCTTTTACTTTGCTATGAGGACTGGGGATTGTTTGTCGCTAACTGAACATGTTATGATGGCAGAGCTGACAAGGGCTTGGGTGAGATGTGCTGAGATCGCCATTTTTGACCCTGCTCAGGGACTAAAACGCTGACAGCTATTCCTCCGTCGGGCCTCCACAATTACAAGCTTCTTGCAAAGGTCCCGAAACAAAAACGATCACCATTTAAACATAACATTCTAGCTAAGCTTTTAGCTTGAAAGCTCTGGTGTCTTGTGCAGCCTTGACTGTTCTTGGAGGAAAATCGCTGGTCTCAAAGACCAGAGAAGTTGTCAATTCCCCTTTAGAGTCTGCACAGAACACCAGAGCAACAAAACGAATACGTAGCCAGCTGGAAAGTTGTGTTGAAATTTTTGAGGATCGTGACCCGTGCGCCTGTGCCCTGGGGATGGCGGCCATTATCACTGTGCCAGGTGGGCTTCCGGAAGAGGATGCAGTTGACAGTTGGCACAGGTCACCACCCTGTCCTCTTCTCACCCCTTGCAACCTGACCCTTGCCCACCCTGTCATTTCCCCACCACCGCTAAAAGCCGAGAAGAAAGTCAAAAATGTCCCTGGGTGCAATTCCAAACCACAATTAGTCTTTTATAGAGGAAATGAATTAAATGTTTTAAGACTGTTCAATATGTTTCAGAAACTCCACCAGAATGTGGCAAGACAGCAGCATTGCGTGAACACACCTCGATGTTTCTCCATGAGCGGGATCAACGACAAACTGAGCCCACCAACACTCAGATGGGGCTGGCTCCCTTCGGGCAGACACAAGGCAGGAGTGTGTTTTTAATTCATCCTCAATGGAGCCCATCCCTGTTGTCTGACAGTCTCTTTGAAAGGACGAGGCCCTGCTTGGGGTTTTACCAGAGCGGTAAAGATAATTAGTATTAGATCTCAGTGAGACACTTGGGTCGTATCTACTGGTGTTTGGACAAGGTCTGTGGCAAGTCTGCCTGTGAGCTCCCTTAGCGAGCCAAAACGAGGCTAATGATAACTGGAGATTGTGTAGGAAATGAAGAATGTGTGCTCAAATTGAAATAAATTCAAATGAAATGTTTTAGTTTTGTTTTAGCTCACACATTCTAGTCATGTTAGCCGGCAGTGGTGGCCACCTTTGTCACATCTTTGTGTTTCCTGCCAGCGTGTTCCATGATAAAACTGAAGGGCATCCAGGACAACAGTGAGTTATGGGTTCCAACCAATTCACAGCTTGCCTCCTCAGAATCCCTTCCACACCACACATCCTGTTTATTGCGTGCTGTGGTCTCCAAATGGCAAACCATCAGAAAGGGCACCACACAACAAAAAAGTGAAACTTTCTCCAGAAAATACGAGCATACATAACAGCTTAATAGCTGACATAAACCCTAGAATCCTCATTAAGTTGCATTTTCCAGCCAGCTGCAAGCATTTTCCAAATATGCTTTGTTTGAATGCAGATGTCGTGACTCAAGAATATGACAGTGGGAGAGGACGTGGGCGGTGTCAGGATTGTTTCCTGCTCTCCTCTACGGACTCTGTGACAAACCCGGTAGAATCTGAAGAGCTGGCTGTGGTAGTTTATGAGGTCACCTATGAACTGTGAAAGGGTCCCCCTGTGGACACCATAAAGACAATCTGTGTCCTCCTTTATTGTTGAGTCTCTCTCTCTCTCTCTCTCTCTCTCTCTCTCTCTCTCTCTCTCTCTCTCGCTCTCTCTCTCTCTCTCTCTCTCTCTCTCTCTCTCTCTCTCTCTCTCTCTCTCTCTCTCTCTCTCTCTCTCTCTCTGTCTCTACAGCGCTTGACAAGATTAATGTGCTCTTCATGATCATCAAACCAAGCTTTTTTATGATCGTTTTCACAGTCCATGATTTCTTCTGGCTCAGCCGCAGTACGTAAAGAAAAAGAGAGCGTGACTGCAGCAGAGTGACTTTGCTCTTTATTTTTTCATAAAAAGTCAAACCATGACTCAGGTCAGTTGAGGAAACTCTCTCTCTTCTTAAAATCAGATTATGGTTGTGTGAAGTACTTGTTTTAGAGTGCATGTCCGCATTCAGTTTGCTGAGTCTTGTTGTTTTGTTTATGTTCATGCCTCTCTCTCTCTCTTTCTCTGTCTCTCTCTCTCTGTCTCTCTCTGTCTCTCTATCCTAAAAACTGATTATGGTTGCGTGCAGTACTTGTTTTAGAGTGCATGTCCGCATTCTGATCATTGAGGCTCATTGTTTTGTTTATGTTCATGCCTCTCTCTCTCTCTCTCTCTCTCTCTCTCTCTCTCTCTCTCTCTCTCTCTCTCTCTCTCTCTCTCTCTCTCTCTCTCTCTCTCTCTCTCTCTCTCTCTCTCTCTCTCTCTCTGTCTGTCTGTCTGTCTGTCTGTCTGTCTGTCTGTCTGTCTGTCTGTCTCTCTCTCTCTCTCTCTCTCTCTCGGCATGGGTGGGATGGACATGTACAAGGTAAAGTCAGTGTGAGTGACTGTGACCTTTTGTGGCCGCCTCTGCAGATAGTAATGCCACTATGATCAATACCACATTAATGCATTCCCCTTGCACTCCCTCCTGAGCACCCACTCCAAGGGTACCTGTCTTGGGCGGGCCTCAGCCCAGTCATTCTGTTTCTTTAAGTCATGAATCATTTAACACTCAATCGGTTCTTCTCTCGGTCAACTTCAAAAGGAGAATTGACTTTGACAAGAAGTCCTAAACAATGCAACCCAGGTTTGTAGTGGGAGGTAGATTATATTCATGGATGGCACCCAGAGCGACAGATAAATACAAATAATGTTCATAACTTCAGGCAAATCGAACTGACAATAGCATTGGTGCATAGGAAATGAGGAAAAGTTGGTCAAAAGAGTTGAAAAACTCAATCTAAAGTTGGTCCAGCTATGTTTCCACCATCCTTACAATCCATAGGAAGATTTACTCTGGAATGTTTGGGAATGGAAATCTGGGGAACAAATAGAAAACATGGTCCTATTTTCGATACAATCACATTCCAGATATGTCCCCCCCTTTGCTCGCTTGTAGCCGGACAAAAGATTCATTTAGCCTTCCGCTATGTTTTTTCTCCTACCCTTCCATCACAGGCGTGATAAAGACAGCCCTGACAAATGGAATTGTTTTGAATGGCCATCCTAGACCACCCCCCTCCACCACCACCACCACCCTGATGAAACACATTTGTTTATCCGATTCCACCCCTCCAGGCAAAAGGACATTTTCTCAGCTCACCTCGTGTGTCACAGTGGCACATTCTCTTCTTTGCGGGATTGAATTATCACAAGGGAGGACAGGGTGAGCCGGGCTTGTGCCGACAAGGCCTCCGCGATTCATTCTCTTCACTACAGAGAGACTTCCCCTCTCTCGCTCCCAGCAGCACACCTCAGACTGGGTCTGCCCACGCAGGCAATCATTAGACCTAGCAGAGGAGAGACGCCACTCGAGTACTGTCCTGTGCCCACGTCGATTGAGATATCAACAAGGTCACACAGGTGACTCTATCATTTCCCAAGGAGTTAACCTGACCCTCAATAGATAAACACAGGCAAGGAGGGCTGTTATTAATTAAATGTCATTTGAGGTAATGAGGGTTGAAATGAGAAAACCCCTTATGAGGTGAGATGAACTATGAAGTATGTGGTTAGGGTAAAGATGTGACTCATTATTGTATCATTTATTTGATAGGGGAAGGGAGTATGGATGTGGGATGTGTAGAATGCTCCTTTTATTCAAAAAATGTGAATCTAATTTCAAATTTCTTTTTTGTAATGATACAATTTATCAATGTCTGGTGGCGGGAAGTATTTGTTTATTACAGCTTCCAGAGAGAGAGAAAGAGAGAGAGAGAGAGAGAGAGAGTGAGAGAGAGGAGAGAGAGAGAAAGAGAGAGAGAGTGTGTGTGTGTTTTGTCCTCTGTGCTGAATTGTGTCATTTTCTGTCAGACGTACTGCCTAACTTTCTGTTGGATAACGAGATGGGTTGAAAGAGCTGGTGGACAGAATAGGATGTCATAACAATGACAAATGATATCCAATAATGTGGACTTACTCACAGCTATCACGCTCATTCGATTTTATTACAGTGACACTGATGGAAATAGCCAATTGGTAGCATGAAAATGTCAATGTCAGTGATCTCCCTGCTATTAATCAGGAGCATAAACAATTTTCAGATGAGATTGTTTTGCTTGTCTCTGTAACTCTCTCTCTCTTCCTGTCTCTCCTCCCTTTCTATTACTCTGTCTCTCCCCCTGTAATATTAGATGCACTAAGAGGCAAATCAGAGAGAGTAAAGCCATTCTTTGTGAGTGAGTATGTCTGCCAGTCGGTCTTTATTGGCTGGTCTCTGCCCACATCGCTACCTAGTTAGAAGCACACACAACATTGGAAGGGAAACCCATTTGGGACCTATTTGGTTTTCACAATGTATGCTTCATGTTTTGGCTACCCGCAATGTTTGGGGCTATCTCGTTGTTATGATCAGTGACCTATGCTCTTTTGTAAAGTTCTCTCTTTGAAGTCGCTTTGGATAAACGCGTCTGCTAAATGCATAAATGTAAAAGTTGTAGAAGTTATTAAACAATACAGGTACTGGAACTAAGTACCTGTATTTTGGGCAGGTACTTAGTTCCAGGCTAAGTGGGCAAGGGAGATGTTTCCCACACAAACAACTCAAGCATATTACAATTTAGCATTCACATCTTTGAAACGTTAACCGTTATGCAAAGTGAAACATCTCATCCACCTTCAAACGTTTTATTTTCCATTCTTAAAATGGACCGGATGTCACAGGGTGTCCATCTTTGGAGACTTCTGGGAAACATGTCAGTGTGTGAACTTTCCAAAGAGAAAGGAAAACAACCAGGAAATGACACAATCTCCTCTCTCTCAGAGGCTGGACCGCCCCATTATCTCCTCCCTGTATCTCTCTTTGTTTTGAAGGTAGAGCGAGGGAGGGATGGAGGATATCAGAAGTGATGGAGTCTGCCATCGGGGATTGGAAGGGCCGAGGAGCCCTATCTTTCTTCGACTAGGCTTTAAAATGTTGTCTTGTCCGGAGCGAGTGGTTTCAATTTCCCCCTCTATCCCGCATAGGTGACAGAGTACACACGCCTGCCACAACTCAGACAGCCCAGATTCCAATCTAAACACTAATGAACAAGAGAAAGTGTGTGTGTGTGTGTGTGTGTGTGTGTGGCTATGAAGAGACTGTACACACAATTGCCAAGCTCCAATGGTTCTTCCCCTAGCAGGAAAAGGTATGCAAACAGTGAAAACACTTTCACTAATATTTTATTAGATTTAGAACACTTTTAACACCTTTAACACTTTATTGTGTTTCAAGTATAACAGCTCTAAATGGATAACAACATTATGTGCTTTGAGACCCACAGTTGAATGCTTAGTGTTGACAAAATCATTTGTGACTTCTCACTGCCAGTGTTAATTGAACACAAAGAGTATTCATTTTATTCGTTGAGTGTTTGTATAGGTCCAGTCTTATGAGATCACTACTTTTGGTGTTCAATTTAACACTTTGAAATGTGCATGTCTTTGTCGCTCCAGTCAATGTTACTGCAAGTGTTTGCCACATGACCAAAATGTTATGTTCCCAGTCACAAACTGGCACCATAGTCCCACCCGAGCTAGTGACATACTGCTTGCGGTCAGTTCCGGTGCATGTTGGCTTAGTGTTTGTAACATGCAAGGCCAACTGACCAAAGCGTGAAGATGAAACCCACCTGGATGTTTTCATGTTCACCGTGGTCCATTCTTTTCTCTTACATCCCAACACGTTCAGAACCCAGTTGTGCGTGAATTGAGAAGGACTCATTTCAGTCCAGGAGACAAATGACTTCCCCTTTGGCAGTGGTATTTAGGAGAAGTCAGAGGGTGGCTTGCCCCTGTGACCCTGACACATCATTAGCTCATCAGGAAAGATCACACACTTCCACCCCACCCCCCACCCCCCATGCCCCCCCCCCCCCACAGAAGGCCCAGTACTGTGATTTGCTGACTGCCAGCGAGACCGTGTGTGTGTGTAAAATATTTCTAGGCTGATGACAGTCTAAAATACACATTATTATAAACAACAATCGCTAGCAGCATTCACAGTGAACAGAAACAGCATTTTCAGGATGTCTGCACATCTGAAAAGTGTGTGTGAGAAAGACTGTTTGTGTGTGTGTGTGTGAGGGCAAGAGAAAAGAGGAAGAGATAGAAAGGTAGACCACAAATTTCTCAGAAGACTGTGGCAAGTAACCAACAGGCATCTCATTAACAGATCCCTCTGGAGTATATTAATTCACACTTAAATTCATCAATCCGATTAATAAATACGAGACACCAGATCACTGAATGGATGAGTGGACTGACGCTGGATGCACTAACTAACTGACAAAAGGTAATATATATGGGATAGATAGGGACAAAGCATCTGGCCCTTTCACGGCTCATTGAGTTGATGGAATACTAATAAAAGCCATATGACAACAGCATACTAAGTGTGCAATTAATATTCAAAAATATTCCTGCGCCGCATGTGGTGACGACCTGTTGGCAAAGTGACGGCGCTGTCTCCTGGTAAAAAGGGAGACGTCCTTATCAACCTCTTTCCCGAGCCCCCCCCCCCTCCAACAGAACGGCGAGGTCTTGTGGCAGATCGGTCAGTTTGCTGTGGGTTATTCCGGAAATACAGGGCACACACGGCAACCATTTGTCTCATGTTTGCAAGTAGGGGGGCCTGCCAAGCGCTCTGTCAGTAAATAATTAACATTGTGTGGAGACAGAACTCTTCCTTTAGGCTAATAGAGGAAGCTCGCAGAGTCATTTAGCAAATGAATCAAGGCCTTGAGTGATGGCAAGGCTCCAATGAATCTTCACCACAATTAAAACCCTCCTCTCAGGGACAAGCACCAGGATGACAGCAGAGTAATGTCATGTATCCAGTACGGTTGGCAGAATGGTTATCTGGTGTATGCGATCCCATTCATCTCACACCAAATCTCAACATTCCAACCTCAATGGATTCGTTTTTTTTGACGTTGATGGAACACTTGTTGCGTCAAATAGAAGGCCATGAAATATTTTGAATTGCAATTGATCCAGTCTTTTTCTTCCTCTTGAATAACTCCTTTATGCCATTCTCACTCACACTAATATGTCTGAGGCAATCTTTGTCGTGGAGTTTCCAGGAGCTCTCCTGAGGCTTACGTCTATTATACTAGCCCGTCTCCTGAGTCCATCCAGCTAGACAGACAGGCCAGACAAGGAGGAAAGAGAGCCTACCACAAGTCTCCTGTGACTTCTGATTGTCAGTTCCAGAGCTGAAGCCGAGCTTTTCGCCTCAACTCTCTCCTTGTGTGATGAGAAAGAGCCGTCCTTTGGATTCAGTGAATTGCCAAGCCCTGCCATGTTATGGCGGCACTTTATTGTGGAATTTGATTTGCATCCATTATATGTGAGAGGACTTCATAAGGCAGGAGCGAGCACAGTAGCACGAGTTGTTAAAGTAAGAGTAATAAAAGATAGATACATAGAGGCATAGCTACATGACCTGTGGTTTATTGAAGAGCACATAGTCTCCTTCCCACTTAACCCACAACTAGCACGGTGGCAAGCTACTCCGTTGCCACTAAGTAAAGCAATCGTCGCTCTTTTCATAATGTGTGAAGGGCACCGCACGTTGAAAGTCTCCAAATCCCACAGTATGAAATGTCCCCCTCATCCCCACTTGTACTTGAATGCCCCGCGGTGCTGCAGACCCCGTGGTGGCCCCATAGCAGGTGACATCGAGCGCACCTCCCTCCCAAACAGCTTGGACGTCTTGAACCAACTGCTTGTGTCCACTGTGTTCTGGCTGTCAGTGGAATGGGGAGATTGTCCAGCATTTCTCCAGGGCTTACTTTACCATCCCAGTCAGAACCGGGTGGCCTGTCACATAAGCTTTTTAGTCCCTCTGAATGAGCCATGCAGGGAAATTGACGATGAGTCTAATAAGAAGCACCATTTTTTTTGGGGGGGGGGGGGGAGGGGTATGAGCTCACTGTAAGCATATCATTCCAGGGAGATCAAAAAGGAGTGTTTATTTTTGGCCGTGGCTCTCTTATCTGGTAGCCTGTCTTTCTTCGTCTCCGCCTCAGGCCTCCAGAGTGTGCCGTCTCTTAGAGCCAAAAGCAAGTCACTTTGAACGCTACAGGCCCTTCCTGTCCACTGTGGAGGGGTCAGGGAAAAGCAATTTACATTTTAACACGGGGCCAGCGTGTGGAGTGGTGGAGAGCCGAGCCCTGTCCTACCTCATGCACCAGGGCTCCCTGAAGGGCAGATTCTCTCACATCGTTTCTGACATCCCCTTAATAGAGAAGCATAGCCACGCAGCACTCAAAGTACTGACAAAGTAGACCTACTGTCCCTCGCACACTACTTTTCGGGGCACTTCCACTTGAAGAGTGCACAGTCAATCCATGGTGCAAATGTTGTGCTCAGAAGTCAAGAGTGAAGAAAATTGGGCTTTGTGTAAGCTTACGTTTGTATACAGCGCAAACATTTTGGGTTAATTATCGTTTTTTGTCGAAAATGGTCTTGGGGAATCGTTCAGGTGACCTTCAACAAAATGGTGGCTGCATGCTTCAGTACGTTTAGCAGTTCCACAGAAAGCTTTGCTATCGGGGGCTGAGATTGTAAATGGATGATAGCTGCCATTTGCCAAGGTTACACAAAATGTTCTGTGAATAATGACACTACCATCAGTCATTTTGGGCTCCCTCAGAGGAAGTCCAACAACCAACACCGTGATTCAAATAGCCTACTTAAGCACCAAGGTGTCCAGTCCACCGCACTGTTTTTGTTAATCTATGATCATCTATCTAAAATGATCCTTCAACGGTATGTGTGTAGTGTGTGTATATACTGTATGTTCCATATATGCATATGTATATACTGTACTTTCAAAAATTCAATATAAATATGGCCAACAGGGGAAATCAATTTTTGTGCAGATAAACATCTCAACAAATACTTTGACGCCGAAATCTGTATCCTCTGTCTCATGCCTTCATACACCCAAGGCTCACTTACGTAAAACACAATACAAGATGATAACATCTTTAAGATTTCCATCTTTCTGTAGTGTAGGTTCGTAGATACACCTCGGAATAAGGGACAACTTTTTAAACGTGCCATATTTCTTGGCCGAGTAAATTGAGCAGAAGGCATTTCTAAAAATGTTAAATGACAACGCCCTCTGAACCATGGGCCGTTGATGGATAGCCCAGAGCTCAGTAAGTAGTGCAGGAGATCCTGGATGTGACTCTTTGATCAATGTGTTGCTCTTCATAACCGGTCAGGAGATGTAGCACCTGCCATGTTCAGACCCATTGTTTAATCCAACGCGTCATTCCCACACCAATGAAGGTTAACGACATAAAGATAACCCATTAAGATATCCATGAATCACTTGTACATTCATCTCTCCTTTTTTTTGCTCATTTCTATTGGATATATATGAGATGCATACACACACACACGCCAAAAGAAAAATCTGGCATTTTTTGTCGTTTCCGTCTCGTGCGACTTGTCTGTTTTATCTTGACTGAGGGATTGAGCTGGCTTTCGAGTGCATGTTTAGATAACCCAGATAGTCATTATCGGTCCAAGGTAAACCTGATTTAAACCCTGGGTAGAAGAATGACTCACTCAGAAGTCGCCGGATCCTGTCACCCTCTCCTCCACACCAGACTGCCATGTTAAATTGGGCTGCTAATCAATTATGAGTCGGGCAAACTCATCCCTTCAGTCAGACGCATAAATTAGGCAAGTAGAATCAAAGCACAGGCTTTGAGTAGGATGGATCGCAGCAATGTAAGACACAAGACAGACAGCTCAGACTGATTGTATGCTTGTGTGCGTGCGTGTCTGTGAGTGTGTGCTGAGATGTTTTGAGAATGGGAGTGGGTTTTCTCAATTTCACATGTGATGTTATATACATTTGTGCATACTACATACAATAATAATTAAGAATACATTTTTATTTTGTATTAGATACCCAGAATTCCGTCTCAACTAAGACCTCCAACTTTATTCAACTTTATGCTTCAATGCTTCACTTTCGAAGTTTGATCTATTGCAGCCTCCTTTCATACTCGTGATCCACACTGAGTGAAATAGCCATGTCATTCAGAGTCAAGCTGGTAGGCTACTGTCAAGTATCTGTTTACTGCCATTTAGTCAACATTAAAATGGTCTTGATTTGAGCCATACACAATATTTAGTTTGGCATTTGCTTTTACATTTTCTCATTCAAAGGAAAAGGAATTCTTGCTGTTGTACATGGTGTACTATGTGGTGCGGTGCATATTGGAATGCAACATCATGGCAGTCAACTCCCGCACAACACACCACACTTCAAACGTGCACAGCAGCCCTTATCCTGGGGTAGGTGGGTCGTTTCAGCACATCTCCAGATGTGCCTTTGAGGATTGTAATCGGGGCCCCAAACAGCCAGTGTAGGGTTAGCCTTGCCTGTCCCCTGCGACGAACACGTCCACCAGCCTGTTTGCCACTGCTCGTTTGATCGTTCCCGATTAAGACGCATACTTTGACTTTCACACTTCAACCGCATTAGGGCGTTTAAAGACGGACTGGGGGCACGTGGAGAATGACAATGCTCTGAAGAATGAGCAGTCATTTTCACAGTCATTAGGACCGTTTAAATACTTTATTCCGGCAAATCCAGCCAAGGGAGACCAAAGTGGGATGGTTGGCTGTAGTGCACCATATAGGCTCAAAGAACTTACTTGTAGTCTAAACAAAGCAGCTACTTCCCAACATTTGTGCAAATGGAAAATTCCTACTTCAAAATGGTCTGGGTGGTGTTCCTTGGTTACAGCGCCTAGAGGATTTTGAGGTATGTCCTTTAGGTATGGAGTAATTAATGTAATGAGACCGTCTAGTTTATCTTTGCTCAGGCCTGTTATCAGGAGGTATTTCCTTATCGCAAATAGACATTTAATTAGGAACCCATTCCAATTAATGATTTAATTAATTTAAAGTTGGTGAACAGAGCTGACTCAAATAGATAGTTCCCTGGTTGAATTACAGGCCCTAAAACCCTCTGACAGCAGTTCAGAATCTGGTCAACTCATTCACTCAGCTTCTGCAAATATCGACATTTTGAAGTATTCATTTTAAACAGCCAAATCCAAATCTGTCCCACTCCCATTCCAGATAGTCACTGACTCAAACGTGGTCTTCGGATTGTTTCCATCAGCAGTCATTTCTGCTATTCCCCACTCGACCACAAATTAGCTGGCATTCGTAATTTGCAATGAATCTTAATACTGGCTCTTTCGCTCTGTTCTGTTCATCTAACTATATGTCCAAATTGTTCCCCTTGCACCCCCTAGCTTTGACCTGCAGGGTTTTTTGCACAGGAACTCAGAGTCTGATGCAAAAGTTTATTCAGACACAAACGTATGTAAACAAGTGAGTGTGTTCCCGGGAGCAGACTGGAATTTTTGGCATTGAAGACCAGCTGCACTGGGTTGCTGAGCATAGGGTCGTAAATCTGTCCCATGATATCTGGGCCTTGTAGTTTTCTATGGAAGAAGCATATACACACAGTCTTCTCTCGCCCTCAGCCCCTAAATATCCAGATTTGCACTTTGTGCTTAATATCTTCTACATATTAGTGGCAATACTAATCAGTCAACAGCTTTGCATCTGGTTTTCAGTAATATAGCATATAAAGGTAAAAAGGTGATTAAGAGGTTCATTTTCAATCATATAATCCACAATCAGATGGGAGTCAGATGGCAGAGCGGTTAGGGAATCGGACTAGTAATCTGAAGGTTGCCAGATTGATTTACGGCCGTGCCAAATGACGTTGTGTCCTTGGGCAAGGCACTTCACCCGACTTGCCTCGGGGGGAATGTCCCTGTACTTACTGTAAATCGCTCTGGATAAGAGCGTCTGCTAAATGACTAAATGTAAATGTAATCATTACCCGTCTTCATAATTACAACAGTGTGATGTTTTTTCTACAACAGTTTTAGCTTTTTGAACGGATGCAGGAAGACTCTATAAATACACACAGCCATAAATCATTACTGTTCTGTATGCTTAAATAACTCCCTGGTCTCTGCCCAGCTTTGGGCCTAGGTTTCAGCTCAGGGGTGCGGTGAGGATGGTAACCATGGCGCAGAAAGCGAACACACAGGAGTATTTTTGACGCCAGACTATGACCCAGACATCGCCTCCACCCTGGCAGCTGTGAGAACAGAGGACTCACCTGGTTACAATCAAGTAACCTGGTTGTCTTTGTCAGTTCATGATATGCACAAGAAGGACCATGTCCCTTCAGGTTGGGGACCAAGCCTACGTGTGAGTAATCTTCTCAAGATTTATGGCAATCATTTGCTATTATGATGATTAGGTTTGTGGTAAACGGTTGAATCTGTGAAGAGAAATGCACATTGTTATGTTAAGGAGGTTATTCGTTAACCTGTAATATAGAACTGTTATAGTATGATGGTGACTCAATGATTTTCTGAGAATCATTTTTTCATTCTCTTGGAACCAATCTTTTGAAAGATGAAAAAGCTTTAACAGCTCTCTATACCCTTTCTCCAGGGATTCTCTGTAACATCACCTGTAGCATGGCTCTTAGAAATAGCTCTGGAACAAATGAAATCCCCAGACTTGTTGTCAAGATCATAGGCAGCAAGCAGGTCAAGTGTTTCATCGAGGAGCCAGAAAAGTATGTTCGCTGGGATCAGTTATGACTGCTGTGTCAGAAAGCGTTTTCAAAACCAAGCACCCTTCTGTCTCAACACAATTCTGTTTTCGAGCCATCTGTACACTGCTTATTAATGCAGGAATCTTGCCATCCCTGGTGTGTTTATTTACTATGCAGGCAGAGAGAAGACCAAATCCAGGATTCAGGGCCAGATGTTGTGGATGAGAGGATGAAGAAGGGCCTAGTCCAACAGACTCTCCAGCCACACTCTAGACTACCAGGATTACAGGCTAAACTGGGCATAGTACCTCATGGTGCACTTGACATGGTAAAAGAACCCAAAACATAAACATTTTCTATACTCATTTCTAATTTCCTATAATCTAGTTTGAGGTTGCTATACATGTGCTTCTGAGGGATGATGTGAGTAAATATTAGCAGATTCATTTTAAAAGATGTTTTACGAAGCAGTACTTGTTCCTCAAGGCCCGCAACAGACTGTGTTTCACAGCTCCATCTGGTGACAGAACCTTCTCATACATTCACCAGAGGAAACGTCTTGAGAGGACAGATTCTAAAGCAACGGCAGGAGTTGCGGACATCACACTGCAGGCGAGTCTTTAACATGGAGGATGGTATCCTGTTCCTTTAAGATAAACTATACTGAAATATATTGTGCCTGCCATGTTCCCGTTAAACACTATGCTAGGGATTCAATTCAATAAAATTTATTGGGTTGAAAATTGTCTTTAGATTGTCTTAATGGTCTTAGTTGTCAAACAAACAAAACCAAACTAAGAAACTAACTAAACAACTTTTTACGTCTGTATGAGACCTGTTAAACTGTTATACAACTGTTGTAGGAGACCTATGGAATTACATTTATCTTAAAACTTTATTGAAAGTATCAATAGCATAAGGGATGAAAAAGGATAGAATGCCTGAGGGTTTGTCTGCCATGTCGCAGGGAAACCTGTCCGAGGGGGGTCAAGAAGAAGACTGGTTGTGTCTGGCCATCCGTGAGGAGCTGTGTGATTGGCCCGCTTCATCCCTGAGAGGAATCGAGGACAAACTAGTTGCTCTTGACTCCTCCCTCCGTGGGACCCTGAAACAATCTCAGATCATTGATGTGTTTCTCAATAAGGAAGTTCCACTCAAATTGCCTTCGTTTCACCTGCTTCTAAAAGCCTTCTCTGATGTTCACAACCCAGACAAGGTAGAGTCAACTAAAGAGAGAGATGAGAGCTCTCTAAAAGGTTATTTTAAAAGTCTGCATAATCAGTCATGGTGTCTAAGTTGACAGCAAGCTCATGGTAAAAACAAGAAAGTGCATAAAGGTAGATATAACTTTTTTCTTATAGGTGCATTACAAAGGTGTTCTTCAGTTTATAGGACGTGTTGTGTTCCCTCAGGAGCTACCAGAGTGCAGCCAGGTAAATCTAGCAAACTTTCTAGTTCATTCTCTGGTCTAACAAAAACAAACATTTGTTTAATGGAGTCAATAATAACACATGGCAATGAATGTCTCAATCTCGTTCTCTCGTTGATGTATCTGTTATATTCTTTCCATTCACAGTCAGAGGCTGGGCATGTGTCACATTTATCACCAGTCCACAGGAATTCAGTTTCAGTGTGTAGCCTGGATTCTGTCAACAATGCGGAAACAAAGACATGGCTCCAAAGGTTCCAAAGGTTGGAAAGAGCAATGCACTTGAGTGACCCAAACAATACTGGTAAAGTATAGAAATTGCCTTTCAGTCTGTCCTTAATAATAAAGAAATAATCTGTTTACAACTGTGTGAATTAAAACCTCTATCTGCTATTTTAGGGTACATGGACAAGGACATGGCCAAGCGTCTTCTTCAAAACTACAACCTCATTCTGGACTTGAACCTAAGTTCATTGAGAATTATTGAGGTAACTTGTGGAGCAAAGAGCCAGAGAAAGGTTCACTTGGACTCAGCTCTGCATTACCTGAAGCAGCTATGATTTATCAGCAGTGCTGTTGGAAAGTGTGTGTGTGCAGTGCTTGAGTGTGTTTGACTTCAAATTTGATTTGTCATTCTTGGCATGAGAATGTCTTATCTTAATTTCAAAGGTTGTAATGCATGCCCCATTGACAGACAAAATTGGCACTTTTTCATGGCTTAAGGTGTGTAATGGCAGTTTCCTCTACATGAGTATTGAGAAATACTTTCTTTAATTAAACTAAATATTATTGAATGACTCAATGTAAATACAAAACTCCATACCCAAACTCAAACTGCATGCCTGGGCCTATAGCCCTGGACTATAGTCCCAGGTCTACTCGCTTGGCTCAGTGTCTTGGTTTGTTTGCTCCTGGTGTATAATGTGTATGCCAGGATACATTTCCTTCAGAAGCAAATGGTCTATCTCTGCAGCTTCTCTGTCTGTTTCTCACCTGTATTTCTCCTCCAAAATCTCACAGTGGGCTAATTCATGGTGTCCTGCAGTTCATGTTCCAGTAACCTTAAAACTTCCTACCAGTATCTAGGAACTGCTGAATCATTTCATCCTGGTCTTTACGGTGTTCTTTGTCCACTCTGCAGAGCATCTCTAGATAGTCCAACCATAGAGAGTCCAACTCATGCCTGGCTTTACCCCAAAAACATACATTAAGCTACATTGCAAGTTGACTAGATTCAGGATGGCAGAGGAAGACATTAATATTAAAAGAAGATCTACCTCTGGTTCCAACGTCCCGCCTTCCTCCATTGTCTGACCAGTCTCACCATATTTTTTTGCTAAACTATTAGTGTAGGCAGAGTAATTGTGAAATAATCAAAATTATCTGTTATCGCTTTGTTAACTAATTAATAGAACTGTAACCGCTTGTTACACTCAAGGTCTCGCGTTATTGCTGAATCAGAGGACTCAAGTTTTGTCAAAAGTTTCGCGTGAGATTTTCATAAACTGTCAACGTTTTGGTGATGTTTTCTGATTGGCTTTTATCTGTAAAACTCGAGACAACTATCATCCCAGTATGCCTGCTCCTCGTCCATTAATTGTCGTGGGGTGGTAGTGTATTGCATGCTGCACCATGACCACGTGAATGCTGCCGATGTCATGTACTGTTGTAAACAATGAAACTAGTGGAGGCGGGCAGTGCAGTGTTGCCAGATTTGAAATGGCGAAGTATCGCACCAAAAGGCTCAAAATGATCGTATTTGGAGGATAATTATCTGTGCATCTGGCAACACTGAGAAGGCGGTTGACCAATGACAGTTTTTCTACAGTCAGAGCTCGCGCAAAAATGGGGTACGTAAGGGAGATACGCTTAACAAAACTTGTAATAACTAGTTTGTGAAAGACCCAGAAAAACAAATATCCCCGGTCGATGTTGGAATCCCTGCCGGACGCATTTTTTAGGTCTCGAAAAGAGGACATGTCCGGGTAAACGAGGACGTCTACAGTCACCTTAGCAATACTCTACTACACATAAGGAAGTAGGTTTTACAGCCTAGCCGAGTTTCAATTCTGCAAAACTGAATCCAAAACAAAACAATAACTCTACTGTGAATAGAAACGCCCAATACATAGGACAGTACTGCAGCTACACTCCACACATTATTGGCATTGATTGGAAATTTAGTGTGAAGACCATCACTTAGGATAACTGTGAGATGGCTGAACCAGAGTACCGACTGCAGACAACCAAGTCCTATGCAGACGCCCTACAAACACGTCTTAACAGAGGTATGGCGATTATTTTAGATCGACTCGAGTAACCTTTCATTGTATTTGGCTACATTACAACGCGATGCAAAGGTTAGGTCTACACTGATCATAGAACAAAATCTAATCATAGTTATGGCGTTAATTAAATATTTACTTTCAACAGTGAGTGCTCCTGCAAAAACTACAGCAGGCCTCCTTGCCCAGAATGATCAACAGACCAAGCTTAGGAACTGCCTCTTTGCCCTCATGAAGCAGCATCCTGAGGGGTTAACTCTGCCTCAGGTGAGACTGGGTTGCCCTGACCTTGTCAACCCTTTGGTCCTAAAGTCCTACCCCTCCACCAGACAGCTTCTGGGCTCTTTAACTGATGTGGTGAGACTACAAGGCATTGGAGTCCAGGCACTCGTCCTCCCAGCCTCTAGACAAAACACAGACAGCAAGGAGACATAGTCTCCACAGAAGCTGCAGTTGTGCAATATGGGACCAGACACAATTAAAGGTTGATCAAGCATGGACTCTGTGGAGGGATTTAATGGACATTATACAGTATTTTGGAAATTACGCATAATCTGCCCTTTGGGATTTATTTGGTTTCAGAACGTATGCTACATGTTTGGCTACCCGCAATGTTTGGGGCTATCTCTTTGTTATGATCAGTGACCTATGCACTTTTCTAAAACTCTCTCTTGGAAGTCGCTTTGGATAAAAGTGTCTGCTAAATGCATAAATTTAATGTAATAATCTCTCTGAACTCAGGCTCATTGCAAACCAAGGGGACACAACACAATCCTTTTTTTTAATCTATTTTTATTCATCATGGAACGCTATTGTATGAAAACACATTTTACATTATAATTCAAATAAAAGAAAGGACATGTAATGTTTTTTTTTGTAAATAAAATGTATTTACATTTGATAACGAAGCATAATGCTTACAATGTTTTGGGATTGTTATGCAAAAACATGTTTGTCTCAAGGGGCACTTCAGGGATTACATTTTTTTGTCATGGTGTCAGGTTCCAAGGTGGTAATCTTTTAGTTAGTATTGCACTATACACAGTGCACCTCAGTGGCACTTAACACCTTTAACCCAGTCATCTTTCCCACAGAATACCACTGACTGAAAGGTCACCACACCCACTTTAATAAAAACATCAAAAATGCCATGTCATTCTAAAACACCTTGGTTGCAAGGAGTGCAACATGGAGGACAGCGTGGCAAAATAAAACAATAGCTATAGATAGTGTATCATTACAAACTGTGAGGAATTATATTTATTGTACATTAGTCCTGGTACACGTACAAAACAACAACAAATAAATCTCAATAAGCACACCAACATATTATTAACCCCGATCCCAACACCGTGTTGACACATTCCTTCAGTGTGCGACGGCTCGGCTGTGGCACAGCATGGCGTATGGGTTGGGACATCGGACCACTCCGATGGTTCCTTCTAAATCTGGAGGCGGGGTGTCGGAGGGCCAGGAGAAGCGCAGGCGCTGGAGGAGTGAGGTGAAGAACACAAAGATCTCCATCCTGGCCAACTGCTCCCCAAGACATACCCGGAGGCCTGCAGAGAAGGAGCGCAAGGTGTTGTTTATTGATTGGCTGTATTTGTTTATTTGACCTTTGTTTAGTAGGCCAGTTGAGTTCCCATTTACAACGGAAGCCTGGCCAAGATAAAGCAAAGCATAGCGACGTCAACAACATCAAGTTGAGAATGAAGTTACGAGATAAATCAAAACTGTAAATAGGCCATAGTAGGTTGTGATGATGCTCAACCAGATGTTAAATAATGCAAGCTCAGATCATAAAGCCATTCCTTCCTAGTGAATCGTGGTTCTAATGAGTGAGGCAAGAGGCTACAGGAGGCCATTTATGCGCCGGACTGAACATGGCACAAAGACAGTTACTGTAGAACACTCCTTCTAATGGACAGCATGAGATAATTATGTTTCTATCCATTCTAAGGGCATACATGATAACATTGTAGAGGCTTCAAGTTTTAGATGTCAAACTGTGTTAAGTTCACCAAGCAACCTATTGACCTTAGAAAGAGAGAAGTCCTATTTCACTGCAAACTCATCTTATCACAAGTTAAGACTAAGGAAACACTGACCCCTAAAAAATACACAAAACAGCCATCATTTTTTAATATACAGTGCCCTCCAAAAGTATTGGAACAGTGAGGCCAATTCCTTTATTTTTGCTGTAGACTGAAAACATTTGGGCTTGACATCAAACGATGAATGTGAAACCAGAGATCAACGTTTCAGCTTTTATTTCCAGGTATTTACATCAGGATCTGATGCACAAATTAGAAAATATCACCTTTTTGTTCGAACCCACCCATTTGTCACGTGAGCAAAAGTATTGGAACATGTGACTGACAGGTGTGTTTTGTTGCCCAGGTGTGTCCTATTACATACATTATTCAATCAATAAATACCACTGAATGTCTACACTCAGGTTCAGATTGGGTAAGATAGGTTTTGTCTATGCAGACTGTATTCAGAGGTGAAAACAACATGAAAACCAGAGCGCTGTCTTTGGGTGAAAAACAAGCAATTGTGAGTCTTAGAGAAGATGGAAAATCAATCAGAGCCATTGCAGAAACATTGGCCATAGCCAGTACAACCATTTGGAATGTCCTGAAGAAGAAGAAAACTACTGGTGTACTAAGTAACAGACGTCGAACAGGTAGACCAAGGAAAACATCAGCAGTTGATGACAGAAACATTGTGAGAGCTGTAAAGAAAGACCCTAAAACAACTGTTAGTGAGATCAGCAACAACCTCCAGATGGCAGGAGTGAAGGTATCACTATCTACTGTTCGCAGAAGACTTCATGAACAAAAGTACAAGGGCTACACCAGAAGATGCAAACCACTCATTAGCAAGAAGAATAGGAAGGCCAGGCTGGAATTTGCCAAAAAGTACAGAGATGAACCTCAAAAATTCTGGGACAAAGTTTTATGGACTGATGAGACAAAGATTAACTTTTACCAAAGTTCTAGTTCATTCTCTGGTCTAACAAAAACAAACATTTGTTTAATGGAGTCAATAATAACACATGGCAATGAATGTCTCAATCTCGTTCTCTCGTTGATGTATCTGTTATATTCTTTCCATTCACAGTCAGAGGCTGGGCATGTGTCACATTTATCACCAGTCCACAGGAATTCAGTTTCAGTGTGTAGCCTGGATTCTGTCAACAATGCGGAAACAAAGACATGGCTCCAAAGGTTCCAAAGGTTGGAAAGAGCAATGCACTTGAGTGACCCAAACAATACTGGTAAAGTATAGAAATTGCCTTTCAGTCTGTCCTTAATAATAAAGAAATAATCTGTTTACAACTGTGTGAATTAAAACCTCTATCTGCTATTTTAGGGTACATGGACAAGGACATGGCCAAGCGTCTTCTTCAAAACTACAACCTCATTCTGGACTTGAACCTAAGTTCATTGAGAATTATTGAGGTAACTTGTGGAGCAAAGAGCCAGAGAAAGGTTCACTTGGACTCAGCTCTGCATTACCTGAAGCAGCTATGATTTATCAGCAGTGCTGTTGGAAAGTGTGTGTGTGCAGTGCTTGAGTGTGTTTGACTTCAAATTTGATTTGTCATTCTTGGCATGAGAATGTCTTATCTTAATTTCAAAGGTTGTAATGCATGCCCCATTGACAGACAAAATTGGCACTTTTTCATGGCTTAAGGTGTGTAATGGCAGTTTCCTCTACATGAGTATTGAGAAATACTTTCTTTAATTAAACTAAATATTATTGAATGACTCAATGTAAATACAAAACTCCATACCCAAACTCAAACTGCATGCCTGGGCCTATAGCCCTGGACTATAGTCCCAGGTCTACTCGCTTGGCTCAGTGTCTTGGTTTGTTTGCTCCTGGTGTATAATGTGTATGCCAGGATACATTTCCTTCAGAAGCAAATGGTCTATCTCTGCAGCTTCTCTGTCTGTTTCTCACCTGTATTTCTCCTCCAAAATCTCACAGTGGGCTAATTCATGGTGTCCTGCAGTTCATGTTCCAGTAACCTTAAAACTTCCTACCAGTATCTAGGAACTGCTGAATCATTTCATCCTGGTCTTTACGGTGTTCTTTGTCCACTCTGCAGAGCATCTCTAGATAGTCCAACCATAGAGAGTCCAACTCATGCCTGGCTTTACCCCAAAAACATACATTAAGCTACATTGCAAGTTGACTAGATTCAGGATGGCAGAGGAAGACATTAATATTAAAAGAAGATCTACCTCTGGTTCCAACGTCCCGCCTTCCTCCATTGTCTGACCAGTCTCACCATATTTTTTTGCTAAACTATTAGTGTAGGCAGAGTAATTGTGAAATAATCAAAATTATCTGTTATCGCTTTGTTAACTAATTAATAGAACTGTAACCGCTTGTTACACTCAAGGTCTCGCGTTATTGCTGAATCAGAGGACTCAAGTTTTGTCAAAAGTTTCGCGTGAGATTTTCATAAACTGTCAACGTTTTGGTGATGTTTTCTGATTGGCTTTTATCTGTAAAACTCGAGACAACTATCATCCCAGTATGCCTGCTCCTCGTCCATTAATTGTCGTGGGGTGGTAGTGTATTGCATGCTGCACCATGACCACGTGAATGCTGCCGATGTCATGTACTGTTGTAAACAATGAAACTAGTGGAGGCGGGCAGTGCAGTGTTGCCAGATTTGAAATGGCGAAGTATCGCACCAAAAGGCTCAAAATGATCGTATTTGGAGGATAATTATCTGTGCATCTGGCAACACTGAGAAGGCGGTTGACCAATGACAGTTTTTCTACAGTCAGAGCTCGCGCAAAAATGGGGTACGTAAGGGAGATACGCTTAACAAAACTTGTAATAACTAGTTTGTGAAAGACCCAGAAAAACAAATATCCCCGGTCGATGTTGGAATCCCTGCCGGACGCATTTTTTAGGTCTCGAAAAGAGGACATGTCCGGGTAAACGAGGACGTCTACAGTCACCTTAGCAATACTCTACTACACATAAGGAAGTAGGTTTTACAGCCTAGCCGAGTTTCAATTCTGCAAAACTGAATCCAAAACAAAACAATAACTCTACTGTGAATAGAAACGCCCAATACATAGGACAGTACTGCAGCTACACTCCACACATTATTGGCATTGATTGGAAATTTAGTGTGAAGACCATCACTTAGGATAACTGTGAGATGGCTGAACCAGAGTACCGACTGCAGACAACCAAGTCCTATGCAGACGCCCTACAAACACGTCTTAACAGAGGTATGGCGATTATTTTAGATCGACTCGAGTAACCTTTCATTGTATTTGGCTACATTACAACGCGATGCAAAGGTTAGGTCTACACTGATCATAGAACAAAATCTAATCATAGTTATGGCGTTAATTAAATATTTACTTTCAACAGTGAGTGCTCCTGCAAAAACTACAGCAGGCCTCCTTGCCCAGAATGATCAACAGACCAAGCTTAGGAACTGCCTCTTTGCCCTCATGAAGCAGCATCCTGAGGGGTTAACTCTGCCTCAGGTGAGACTGGGTTGCCCTGACCTTGTCAACCCTTTGGTCCTAAAGTCCTACCCCTCCACCAGACAGCTTCTGGGCTCTTTAACTGATGTGGTGAGACTACAAGGCATTGGAGTCCAGGCACTCGTCCTCCCAGCCTCTAGACAAAACACAGACAGCAAGGAGACATAGTCTCCACAGAAGCTGCAGTTGTGCAATATGGGACCAGACACAATTAAAGGTTGATCAAGCATGGACTCTGTGGAGGGATTTAATGGACATTATACAGTATTTTGGAAATTACGCATAATCTGCCCTTTGGGATTTATTTGGTTTCAGAACGTATGCTACATGTTTGGCTACCCGCAATGTTTGGGGCTATCTCTTTGTTATGATCAGTGACCTATGCACTTTTCTAAAACTCTCTCTTGGAAGTCGCTTTGGATAAAAGTGTCTGCTAAATGCATAAATTTAATGTAATAATCTCTCTGAACTCAGGCTCATTGCAAACCAAGGGGACACAACACAATCCTTTTTTTTAATCTATTTTTATTCATCATGGAACGCTATTGTATGAAAACACATTTTACATTATAATTCAAATAAAAGAAAGGACATGTAATGTTTTTTTTTGTAAATAAAATGTATTTACATTTGATAACGAAGCATAATGCTTACAATGTTTTGGGATTGTTATGCAAAAACATGTTTGTCTCAAGGGGCACTTCAGGGATTACATTTTTTTGTCATGGTGTCAGGTTCCAAGGTGGTAATCTTTTAGTTAGTATTGCACTATACACAGTGCACCTCAGTGGCACTTAACACCTTTAACCCAGTCATCTTTCCCACAGAATACCACTGACTGAAAGGTCACCACACCCACTTTAATAAAAACATCAAAAATGCCATGTCATTCTAAAACACCTTGGTTGCAAGGAGTGCAACATGGAGGACAGCGTGGCAAAATAAAACAATAGCTATAGATAGTGTATCATTACAAACTGTGAGGAATTATATTTATTGTACATTAGTCCTGGTACACGTACAAAACAACAACAAATAAATCTCAATAAGCACACCAACATATTATTAACCCCGATCCCAACACCGTGTTGACACATTCCTTCAGTGTGCGACGGCTCGGCTGTGGCACAGCATGGCGTATGGGTTGGGACATCGGACCACTCCGATGGTTCCTTCTAAATCTGGAGGCGGGGTGTCGGAGGGCCAGGAGAAGCGCAGGCGCTGGAGGAGTGAGGTGAAGAACACAAAGATCTCCATCCTGGCCAACTGCTCCCCAAGACATACCCGGAGGCCTGCAGAGAAGGAGCGCAAGGTGTTGTTTATTGATTGGCTGTATTTGTTTATTTGACCTTTGTTTAGTAGGCCAGTTGAGTTCCCATTTACAACGGAAGCCTGGCCAAGATAAAGCAAAGCATAGCGACGTCAACAACATCAAGTTGAGAATGAAGTTACGAGATAAATCAAAACTGTAAATAGGCCATAGTAGGTTGTGATGATGCTCAACCAGATGTTAAATAATGCAAGCTCAGATCATAAAGCCATTCCTTCCTAGTGAATCGTGGTTCTAATGAGTGAGGCAAGAGGCTACAGGAGGCCATTTATGCGCCGGACTGAACATGGCACAAAGACAGTTACTGTAGAACACTCCTTCTAATGGACAGCATGAGATAATTATGTTTCTATCCATTCTAAGGGCATACATGATAACATTGTAGAGGCTTCAAGTTTTAGATGTCAAACTGTGTTAAGTTCACCAAGCAACCTATTGACCTTAGAAAGAGAGAAGTCCTATTTCACTGCAAACTCATCTTATCACAAGTTAAGACTAAGGAAACACTGACCCCTAAAAAATACACAAAACAGCCATCATTTTTTAATATACAGTGCCCTCCAAAAGTATTGGAACAGTGAGGCCAATTCCTTTATTTTTGCTGTAGACTGAAAACATTTGGGCTTGACATCAAACGATGAATGTGAAACCAGAGATCAACGTTTCAGCTTTTATTTCCAGGTATTTACATCAGGATCTGATGCACAAATTAGAAAATATCACCTTTTTGTTCGAACCCACCCATTTGTCACGTGAGCAAAAGTATTGGAACATGTGACTGACAGGTGTGTTTTGTTGCCCAGGTGTGTCCTATTACATACATTATTCAATCAATAAATACCACTGAATGTCTACACTCAGGTTCAGATTGGGTAAGATAGGTTTTGTCTATGCAGACTGTATTCAGAGGTGAAAACAACATGAAAACCAGAGCGCTGTCTTTGGGTGAAAAACAAGCAATTGTGAGTCTTAGAGAAGATGGAAAATCAATCAGAGCCATTGCAGAAACATTGGCCATAGCCAGTACAACCATTTGGAATGTCCTGAAGAAGAAGAAAACTACTGGTGTACTAAGTAACAGACGTCGAACAGGTAGACCAAGGAAAACATCAGCAGTTGATGACAGAAACATTGTGAGAGCTGTAAAGAAAGACCCTAAAACAACTGTTAGTGAGATCAGCAACAACCTCCAGATGGCAGGAGTGAAGGTATCACTATCTACTGTTCGCAGAAGACTTCATGAACAAAAGTACAAGGGCTACACCAGAAGATGCAAACCACTCATTAGCAAGAAGAATAGGAAGGCCAGGCTGGAATTTGCCAAAAAGTACAGAGATGAACCTCAAAAATTCTGGGACAAAGTTTTATGGACTGATGAGACAAAGATTAACTTTTACCAAAGTGATGGAAAGGCTAAAGTTTGGAGAAAGAAAGGAACTGCTCATGATCCCAAACACACAAGCTCATCTGTGAAACACGGTGGAGGTAATGTCATGGCTTGGGCTTGCATGGCTTCTTCTGGGACGGGCTCATTAATCTTCATTGAGGATGTAACACATGATGGCAGCAGCAAAATGAACTCGGAAGTCTACAGAAACATTTTGTCTGCCAATTTAAGGAAAGATGCAACCAAACTGATTGGCAGAGCCTTCATCATGCAGCAAGATAACGACCCAAAACACACTGCCAAAACAACAAAGGAGTTCATCAGGGGCAAGAAATGGAAGGTATTAGACTGGCCAAGTCAATCTCCAGACTTAAACCCTATAGAGCATGCATTTTACCTGCTTAAGAGGAGACTGAAGGGAGGAACCCCACAAAACAAACAACAACTGAAAGAGGCTGCAGTGAAAGCCTGGGAAAGCATCAAAAAGGAAGAATGCAAAAGTTTGGTGACGTCAATGGGTCACAGACTTGCTGCAGTTATTGAAAGCAAAGGATTTGCAACTAAATATTAAGTCTTATTCACTTAAATATGTTTTAAGTATATCTGTTCCAATACTTTTGATCACATGACAAATGGGTGGATTCAAACAAAATGTGATATTTTCTTAGTTGTGCATCAGATCCTGATGTAAATACCTGGAAATAAAAGCTGAAACGTTGATCTCTGGTCTCACGTTCATTATTTGATGTCAAGCCCAAATGTTTTCAGTCTACAGCAAAAATAAAGGAATTCGCCTCACTGTTCCAATACTTTTGGAGGGCACTGTATATTAACATGTATAATTTTCAGCTCTATGTAATCATCTGCACACCCATAAATAATCTTTGGCTAGAGTCTGATGCCTCACCTAGCGAGAAGACAATGAAGGCCTCATGTTTGCAGAACTGGCCCTTCTCATCCAGAAAGTTCTCAGGGTTAAATGTGTCCGGGTATTTCCACTGGTCTTTGTCCGTCAAGATCGAAGTCAGGTTAAGAAATACGTCCGTTCCCTGGCGGGAGAAAAATCACTTTCAACACAGCGATGGCAGAGAGTGGAAAGAATACTGGAACGAATTGTGCAGCCCATCATCTCCTCACTTTAGGTATGTGGTAACCTCTCAGCTGGCTGGCCTGGGTGGTCTGGTGGGGCAGCCCCATAGGAGCAATGTTGGCCATTCTCTGGACCTCATGGATGGTAGCATAAACATAGGGAAGATCTGCTCTGTTGTCCATGGAGGGACTGCGGTTGAAACCTAGCACGCTGATAATCTCCTCATGGCATCGCTCTGATGGCGAATTGGGACAAAAATTGAAACTATATTGGGAAAGCAGAATATCTGGTCACTGTTTTCCCCCAAACACACAGGACAGAATGAATGAATGACATGTCTAAGAAGAATGACTGGGATGGACGCCACAGCCTGGACCGAGCCCTCGAAAAACCTTGAATTTGGGGGTGCTCCATCATGTAGATCAATGCCCATCTGAGGGTCGAGGAGGTAGTGTCCGTCCCGGCCAAGAACAGATCAGCCACGGTTAGCACCATGTTTTCCTCAAAGAATGTGGAGTCTGGACTCATCTCCTGCTGCTCAACAGAGACGAAGAAAAAAATAACTGGGGGGAGAAATGAAGCTATGACATCACCACACATATAGACCTCATTGGAAAACAACACAGTGAAAAAGATGGGGCCAGGGTTTTTTATTTTTTTTGGGGGGGGGGGGGGGGACACACCGGTGACTTACTCTCTCCTGCTCCACTATGTATGCATCTATGAAGTCTCTGAGATCATTTCGGTCCAAGGTCTTGCGGTGTTCCATGACTTTGTCCCTAATAAAACCCGTCAGCTCATCAGCCTGTTTTTTGATCATCTGCTGGGGGCCTGGAAAATGTTTGATGAATGGGATCTGGTTGAAGATCTGGTGGGAAATGAAACAAGATAGGAATATCTAGAGACAGTATACTGTTATCTCCTTGTGCGTAAACAGATGTATAGAAGTGTGGTAAGCTCATACCAGGCCAATAGCAGATCCTGTCAGGTACAAGTTTGATTTGATGACATCCAGGAGGTAGTTGAAGTGCTTGTCTGTGTACTCAAAGCGATCCCCGAAGACAATGGAGCAGATAATGTTGGAGACGGCGTTCTGAAAGACTTGTTGTGGGTCGACTGGATTCTCGTTTCCTGACAAACAGCAACAGCATTGGTCTTTGACAGTGGCAGCCTATGTTTGTCCAAATAGCATGATCATCATGTGCCCTATTGTCCTGCAGTCAGGAACAAATTATGAGTCACAGGCGGGCAAGTTGAAACCCACTGTTGGAAACAGTTTGCTTGTCATACCTCCTTCTTTGTTTAGATACTCTATGAGAAAGTGAGCTTCTTCAACGATGCGCTCCTCCAGAGATTTCTTCCCCAGACCAAAGTTCTTCAGAGTGAGTGACGCAAACTTCCTCTGTTGCTTCCAGGAATGCCCATAAGTAGCCACCGCAATCCCTTGTGAGGAAGGGTTAAAGGAATGTCAGGTAGCCATAGGCCCCTTACTGACATCCATCCAGGAGGAATATACATTATTTACAATAATTAATTAATAATAGAAGAATTGCTGAATCTTATAGGACTAATTCATGTAAATCTAATACCAGAAATCCAAAAGGGCTGTTTTATGGCAATAGGAAACATTGCTGTTTTAACTGACCATTCCCATTGGTGATCCAGTCCAGAACTGGTAGAGATGGTCTTCCTGAGAATGCTGCTGCGTTATGGACCAGAGCCTCCTTGGCTATCTGCAGCTTGTTCAGCACTACAGCCGGGCTCCTGCCCATGAATAAGGTGCTTATCTCTCCATAACTCCCCAACTACCAATCAAGATAATCAAGTTAGATCCAAAAATGCCACAGCAATGACCTCAGTAAATAAGGCATCTGGGAAGGCGAACCAAAGACGATTATTATATTTATTACTAGACTACTTTAAGTATAACTAAAGCATGTGTCAAACACTGTCAAACTCACATCCATAAATACTTTTAAGGGGTCCTTCAAAGTCTCAGGCAGATTCCCCAGAAGTAGCCATGGTTTGGGTCCAGGAGGAAATTTGTTCAGTAAAGAGAAATATCTGTGTAGCTCATAGAAGATCAGGAACACCAGCCCAAACACCAGGGTGGGCCCCACTGAACTCCAGCTCAGTAGTACTCCCAACTCCATGCTAGTGCACAGTTTGTTTGAGAAGATCGTTTCTAGACGCACCGTAGAATCAAGAATGCGTACAATTCCCTCCACCCAACTCAAACTGGGAGGAACATGGAAAGTGACAGAGCTTTCACTGTGCAATGTGAGAAGCTTTGTTTTACAAACACAATTCGGTGACAGGACCTTCTTTTGCATGAAAGTGCAGAGTAAGTTTATTTAAGCAATAAGCCCCAAGAGGCCGTGGTTTACGCTGATTTTAGAACAGGTAAGGGGAGTTGTTAGGCGCGAAGCGGAGTGCCGAAAACCCCCTTACCTGTTCTAAAATCAGCGTAAACCACGGACTCGCGGGGCTTATTGCTTTTCTAAAACTGTTACTACAAATATTTGATATGGTTTCATCAATAAAAACTATTAGAAACAAAATAGTTAATAATAAACAGTCATTCTTCCGCTACTACAAAGTATAGTTCCTACATAAATCGTTGCCACGCAACAGCCAGATGGACACCTTTGCCGTCTTTTTCAATTTGAAATATTCGATGCGCAGTAATCTGGAATGTTAAAGAATGTTATGTGGACAACCTGTGACGTTATGCTGGATTTTACAACGGCATGGAATGCGATATAGCCAATCACAATCAAGGATGGGAACAACCAGTTTTAGAAATTCAGTTTTGGGAAGGGAAGGCTTACTGCACTGACATAACACCATAAAAGGTACACAAAATTCTTGTCAGCATAAACAATCCTCTCTAACATTAGAAAGGATCTATTATTTGCACGACAAAAAACAAGGAGCCACAGAAGTTGTTGCTTTTCTGTATTTTATTTTTGGGGGGGTTTTCTATTTTGTCAGTTTTTTTTTCTTCTTTTGCAAACTATAACTTTTTGGCACTACATAATTAGGGGTGGCATGTTAGATTGTTTTTAAAACAAATGTCTATTCAAAGCCTTCATTTTTCAGCAAGCAAAGTATGAATACATCTAATAAAAATAAAGGTATACATTATACCTCCTTACTTTACACACAAAATAAAAACACTTTGGACCCCCTCAAAAATGGGGGTATTAAAATATTTGACATTTGTATCACAAATCAATGTCATTCGACAAAAAACCAAAACTGTACAAAAAATGAAAAAACATTTCATTTTAAAAAGTCCTGTGACCAAATGATTAAAAGTTAGACAACAATGTTTTGTTACGTAGGGAACCATACGTCTTAATCCATAAACAACGATGCCACTATTCATTTTTTCTGTTGGATGTAGTTCAGGTTGACGTGGTGTCTGCCATGGGGTAGCAGAGGAAAATGCTGACTTGGGTGAACCACAGAACCTAAGGAGGAAAGCGAGACAAACTGGTCATACGTAACCCCAGTCTTTCACGAGAGAATGATGATGGATAAAAAAACATCCAAGTGGCACTGTAATTTCTAAACGTGACAGAGGGGAGTGTTGGTGGGTATCGCTGGTCTCTCACCTTGGCCCATGAAGGGCTTGCCAGGCTGGAAGCCCCCATTGCCCTGCTGGAGGAAATTCTGGGGCATGCGATAAGGCCAGGACGGCGACAGGGAGTAGTGGGCTGTGTTGCCGTGCTCCCAGGGCCGAGACCCCTGGGTCACACCCCCAAACTTGGTCTGGTAGCCTGGCTCTGCAGAGCAAAGGAGAGAAGGCCAGCTTAAATACGTGAACTACAGCAGGCTATTCTCTTCTGCAATAAATAACAGTTTTGACTATTTCACAAGTTGACAAAATGTGGTGATCCCATTTTATTGAGCAGTGCCACCGTGTACAACCAATGGTTTTAGTGCACTGATTCTCCTAGACTTCAAACACCAGACCCAAACCATGGGTGATTCTTACCTTGGCATATGACAAACGCTGATAATGCACAGACAGACACACACACACAAACACTTACTGAAAACTCCTTGAACAAGAAAAAAATGGAATCTCAAACTTCTAGACTTTCATCATCTGCTGCACTTACTCTATGACCCATTTGTGCTTCGCCTTGGATAAAAGCGTCCGCCGAATGAATACACGGAAACGCCTACATTTCGGAAACCACTCAAGCTCTTCTCGCCCTAAAATCCACTGACTCTGGCCGTTACGAATATCTCAACGCTAGCCACATTCGACAGCTGAAACTAACCAAGCAAGACAAAAAGACGGACCAAGACGAGACAAAAACAGTGCCCCCCAGTGTTCACCCGGTGAGTACCTGAATTGCCCACAGTGCCGTTGCCCACCAGCGCCCCCGGCTGTGCCAGGTGGTTGTGCCAGTGCCCTTCCCGTCCCGGCCCTCCCAGGCCTAGCTGCCTCCCCGCCGGCTGGGCGAAGATAATGCTGGGATCGTTGAGATTCAAGGGGCTGCCAACCGGGCCAGAGGCCCCGTTCCCGTTCCCATTCCCCGAAGCTGGGCGCAGGGGGAATTTAAGGCCGGGAGGGGAGGGGGCATTCGAGCTGGAGGTCTGGATGACGGGGCCGTGGATGGGCCAGGAGGCGGAAGGGTGTGGGACCGGGTGGCGAGGCTGGGTCTGGTGGGACGGGAGTAGGCCCAGGGCGGTGAGAGCGCTGTGGGGATATTGGCTGGGGTGTGCAGGGGGGAAGCTGAAGAGGGACAGGGGGACCTGGGTGTGGGGCTGCTTGGGGGGGCCCATGCTGGAGGTCTTGCTCTGGGCGGACTGAGGGGAGCTGGAGGCCTGCGAGGAGCTCTGGGAAAACGGGGTCGGCTGGGGCGAGTAGGGCGGAGTCTGGCGGCTGTCTGACTGGAGAGAGGAGAGAGTCGGAAGGAGAGAATTAGGGGGAGGAAAAAGCCCATTTGTTATGCCACAAAAAATGGCTCATCTTGTAATTAACTGAACTTCCAAGCATAACGGTGACTGCGGAATGAAAGACGCACAGTACCAGTGTAGTACCCTCGGTCTAGCCTGGGGACTCGGTTCGAGGATCTGTGTACTCACACACTCAGAAGGCTGTCTGGTTCGCCCAGGACGGTCTGGGGTGGTCGGGGGGATGGGGATGGACTGGGAGCTCACCATGGCACGCATCATGTGGGGAACTGTGGGAGCCGGGAAAGCAAAACTCTTGAGTCACTACTGCCCCCTACTGGCGTGTATACGGTCAAGCCAGACCGTCCCTAAAATGAGTCGTCCTACAGACAGCTGTTCAAAAAAAATGGATTTGTTCTGAACTGGTGTGTTTGTGAGTATGTGTGTGTTTGTGTGTGTGTGTGTGTGTTAGGGATGTTCATGATTAATCATTAAATCGATGAATTTCCGTTAACATTTTTACCAGTAAAAAATTCCTTTGCCCAATAACATTTGCCGTCTCCATTGTGAGTCTAGAAATGGCAGTAATTGCGTCCCGGTGTTTCCGCTATATTCATCATTACCGCCACTGCTTCAGAATTGTACGAAATGTCATGTCATGAAGTTGTGACTTTACGACTGCGGAGCTGTGCGCTCTACGGAACCCAAACAAATAGCAGCTAGCGATCGCCGGCTGTTTGTTTCAACTGTTTGTGCTTTGTGAATCAATGTTTCTCGTAATGAATGTGCCTATATTGTTGATCAACTACAATTTGAACTGAGAAAATATGTCCTTAATGATTCATTGATAATTGATTGTTAACGTGCTCAGCTATTGGATAAGGAAAATGCAAGAAAATGTGCAACCCCTGGTGTGTGTGTGTGTGTGTGTGGTGTGTGTTTACCCGGCCCGCCGGCAGCCCTCTGTCTGAGCTGGCGGTACTCCGGGCAGTCCCTCCGAACATGACCCATGTCCCCACACTGGAAGCAGCGCCTCTCTCGGGGCTCATCGTCCTTCATCGCATCCTCCTCCTTCTCGTTCTCCTTTTTCTTCATCCTGAGACACGCGCGCGCACGCAAACACGCAGAAGTCAGCCATGGGTCATCCACTCCGCTGACGGCACGCGTCAGGAACGCGGGTTCCAAGCGTCCAGGCGGAGGGATACGTACCTGCGTCTCTTGGGACAGTCCTTCATGTAGTGGCCGATCTTGCCACAGATCCTGCAGCAGCGGTCGTTGGGCGCCAGTTCCCCGTCCGTTAGCACCTTGGAGTCGAAGAAGTAGTCCTGCAACAGAGAAGGAACCCAGGAACATGGGGTCAGACACAGAGAGGACGCTTCTAGAATGATCACCAGTTTACTCGCATGACACAAGGAGAACCGGTGTGTGCGTGTGTGTCGTGTGCAACCCACCGCCTCCATGCCGTGTTGAGGGTAGAAGGGTGTTCCGAACAACTTTCTCCCATTTATGAAGGCCTTCATGATGAAGTTGGTCACTGTGTGGGGAGACAGAGCGTAGGGGTTAAGCCGTGATGACTGAAACAAACCCTTCCCTGAACGGATCCATCTATGTCCCGGACTTGAGAGCCATCTGTTTTGTCTTTGGACGACGAAGCTGCATAAATGCAGCAATACAATCAGTCGAATTCTCATGTAATGCGCTGTGTCAACGTTCTTTGATATGTTTTTTTTATTTATTAAACAGCTAAAAGGCTAAGACTTTTTGATTGGAAATAAACTTCCTTGGTTGATTCACACTCCTGCTTCGAGTGGATCCTCTGTCGTGTTCACTTACTTTTGCGCGAAACTCCAGCACCGAGATTATGATTCAAGTCAAAGGGATCTGAAGGGACAACCACAGTGAAGCGAGGGATTCATATCATTATTATTTTCATTTTTTTTTCCCCAATCACAACGATAACGTGGAAAAAAACTTCATTGAGTGAACACCTTCGATGGCGATGCACTTGGACGTCCACTGCTTCTCGAAGGTGGTGAGGCGCTTCCTCTGGCGAATGCTGATCACGTGCTCCTTGAAGTCAAACTCCTCGGTGTAGAAGCGCAGCAGGCCCAGCCACAGCTCGCCCACAGACTCCCCGTTCTGACTGTGCTCCGGCAGCCGCCGCCGCTACCCAGGGAGGGAGGGAGGGAGAGAGTGAGGGGAGTATAGGAGAGGAAGGTGAAGGGACGAGGGAGGAAGGGTGGAGAGACAGTGAGAAAGAAGTAGAGGAGAGAGGTGAAGGGACGAGGGAGGAAGGGGGGGGGAGGGTGGAGAGACAGAGTGAAGTAAGTAGAGGGGAGAGAGAGGTAAAGGGACGAGGGAGGAAAGGGGGGAGGGTGGATAGACAGAGTGAGAGGAGTAGAGGAGAGAGAGGTGAAGGGACCAGGGGAGATGGTGGAGAGACAGAGAGGGGGAGTGAATTGAGGAGAGAGAGGGGGGTGAAGGGAGGAGAGAGAGGGGGTGAAGGGAGGACAGGGAGAGAGGGGGTAGGGGGGGAGGAGAAATAGAGGGAGGGGTGAAGGGAGAAGAGAGAGAGGGAGGGACACACACGTTGGGACAGGAAGTAGAGGACGCCCCCGGCGACTCACCAGTTCGTCAATGTCGTTGAAGAAGAAGGCGTTCCAGCCGTCCACCATCCTCTGAGGGACGCTCTGACCGTCAAAGATCTGAGAGAGAGAGAGAGAGAGGGGGGGGGGGGGACAGGACAGGACAGGACAAAAAACATCTATTGTATATAGACTCGTGAGACACTCCTATAAGTTGAGAAGGCGGGTAGGGGGTGGGTGGGTCGTTTACCTCCTGCAGAACGGGGATGACCGGGGGCTGCCTCTGCTGCAGGAAGTAGAGCACCATGAGGATGTAGGCGTAGGACGACAGACTGCCCCTGGACGCGTCGCCAATGTCGCAGCGCTGCGAGGGGAGGCGCGCACACGCGGGGAGGGGGGGGTTAGACGGCGTTAGGAGACACCTCGCGGATTAGTTCCTCAAAACGAGCCCCCCCCCCCCCCCCCCCCCCCCCCCCAGTCGGGATGTAAAACCGATTCGCCGCCCCTACCTTGGCGAAGACTTTCATGGTGTAGCCCAGGTACTGCACGCGGGAGTCGATAGCGGCATAGGTCGCTAGCATCCTGGTGTTGTGCTGAGCCTAGAGGAGGGGAGGGAGGGGGGAGCTTGTCAGAGCAGCCAGTTGTGTGTGATGTGCCGGAGCTAGCTACAGAGGAAGCCTGTGTCCAGGTAAAAGAATGCTCTAGTCTAGACATACAAGCTTGCTTATTTTCATGTATTCATTGAGCAGACGCTTTTATCCAAAGCGACTTCCTAAAGAGAGCTTTACAAAAGTGCATAGGTCACTGATCATAACACCGAGATATCCCCAAACCCTGCGAGTAGCCAAACATGAAGCGTAGATTGTAAAAAAAAAACTCAAAATAAGTGCCAAACGGAAGAACTATAGGAGCATGTAATTAAACAAGTTACAATTAAACAACATGAACCTCAAAAATGGCTTACGGACCCTTTACATGTTAGGTTTACTTACATGCCTGGCTTACTTACAGACACTTTACATGCTAGGCTTGCTTATGGATACATGGCAGCCTTATTTATGAACACTTTACACCAATTTGCACCGTCATCATGTTTTACAACTACTCGGCATGCCAACTAGGACAGCTGTTTATCAACTTGAATAATTATCCTGTGTCTTTATATAATTGATTTTGTGACGGTTAACAGTGCATTTCCCCTTCTGGGCATCAATCAAGTCAAACTCTAGTCAGAGACAGTCTACAGAGGTTCCTTACCAGGGTGTTGTAAAGGCTGATGTCTCCCTCCAGGCCACTTTGCCTGTGTTCAAACTTCACAATAGGCACTTTAGCTGTTGTGATAGGCAGGATGTTCCGAAGTCCTGGGAAAGGCGAATAAAAGCATGAGCAGGAATGAGTGGCACAAAAAGAAACGTTTTGATGAAACTGTTTTTTTTTTTCGAGACATATGAAGGTAGCATCGCAGATGTCACTGATCCAGAGTTGTCGCTTACCTGTGTGTTTTTTGAGCACCTTGGCGAGTCCTTCGATGATCTCTTTGCAGTTTAGCAGCTGTTGGGTAAAGGGAATGGACATGAGATTCTGGAAAAAGCGGGTGGTAGCAGAAAGATCCATGTTGATTCCCCCCCCCCCAACAACACGCACACTTCATACCTCTGCTGTGTCGTGGCCCTCCAGGGTCATGCAGATGTCGAGGTCACTGTCGCGGAAGCCAAAGCCGTTTTTGGACGAGCCAAACAAACACAGCTGGGCTTTGTCTGGATGGGGCGAGAGCATTTTCCGTCAACTCGACGCGAAACCAGCGCGGAACCTAAACGCCGGCCGGTCTGGCTCATGTTGCAAACGTCTCGGTGGGGTTTGGACGCCACGGAGGGTCCCACCTACCGTTGTACTCCTTGCGTATGAACCTCTCCAGACTGACCAGGATCTGCTCTCTCTTCTGCTGCTCAAGGAGGGAAGGGGATAGCTCATCTGCAAGCACAACGCATCAAAGACAAACATGGCGTTAGGTCAAGGCTCACTTGCTTTTTTCCATCTACGGATGTCCATTTTAAGAGCCATTTACACAACAAAATGTTGAGAAGCAATTTTGTCATATTTGCAAAAAAACGAATATCCTGGAAGCAACCATTAAATCGAAAGGTTTGACAGTCAAATAAAATAAAACCAATATCTATGGGCGTTTCAGAACTGTAATAAACACAACCAATTATTAAGGTCGGACCGGCACTAATGATTGGACGGCATTCAGTTTGAATGCAACGATTGGACGAGCTACTTGTATATCTACCTACCTACCACCGGACAGTAGTCAGGTATGTGTGTGGCTTTTAAGGGAAGTGGTGGGATATTTTGGTTTGAATCCTTTCGAACTCTAGCTAAAATTGCTAGGTTCACAAATGTTGCCTATCCTGCCTGTACGAAAATGTATTATAATGTTACAAATGTGATCGTGGTGTTGCGCTTTAGGGAGGACTAACGGTAGCAGAGTCGGCAGAGGCCATCCAGGATGTCGCGGAAGCGATCGCTCATGGGGGGAAGGGGCTTCAGTTCGATCTTCTTGAAGTCCTCAGGACACTCGTCCTTCAGGTGGCCGTCTCGTTTGCAAATGCTGCACACGACTGTGGGAGGCTGAGGGGAAACGGAGGCGTGTTCGTGATTTCACCACCTTGAAAGGCAACCGCAACTGTGCAGTAGCTTCATTTTCTGTTTCTCCTTTTACTTTCATGTGACATATTATATTTTTTTTTTTTTGGGGGGGGGGGGTGTAAATCATGTGGGAGTGTGCTTTACCTTTCCCCCTGTGAAAATCATTTGGTCAAAGATATAGTGCAGATCCCCCGGAGCAACAGGGGTCAGCATGTCCCGTCGCATCTTCTCCCCCTGCTCCTCCTCCTCCTCCTCATCGCTGTCAGGCAGCCCGTTGGGGGTGGAGGGTGGGCAGGCACCGGGAGAGGAAACCCTAAGGACAGCATGGGCCTCCTGGGCATCGCGGTCGGCAGAAGCCCCTCCTGTGGAGCTGCCGCCCTCGCTGAGGGCCAGGTCCCAGACGCTGCGGGCCAACCCCCCTGCTTCCCTCCCTGGACGTGAACCCGAACCGCAGTCTTCCTCGCGTTCGCCCTCCTCCTTTGTGTCCGAGCTCTCGGCGTTGGCTACGCGTCGTCCGTCGCTCTCTCTGGCTTTCGTCGACGGCACGGCCTTCCCCTCTTCTTCGTCCTTGTTCGGGTGGAGTTTGGAAGCCTTCCTGGCACTATGGCAACCCCCGGTGGCCCTGCCCTGCGGACAGGCGAAGTATTTGTACGCGGTGCGGAAGCGCTCTTGGATGTACTCGAAGACCATCTGACTATTCAGACTTCGGGCGACGTTCCTTTTCAGAGCAAAAGGATCTGGAGAGGGAAAAGAAGAAGAAGAAAAAACTGGATGGTGACATCAATAGAACTCTGACTGAATGTCAAGGCGAAGCTGGACCCTCCCCCGGGAAGGTTTAAAAGGATTGGACAGTTTCCCCCTCTCACCTTCGATGGCGAGCCGGCGGCGGGGCCAGTTCTTCCCCTCCCTGGAGAGCAGCTCTCGGAGGCGGATGCTGATGATGTGCTCCTCCAGGGCGAACTCCAGCGTGTAGAAGCGAAGCATCTCGAGCCACAACTGGCCCAGAGACACGCCCTTCCCGAGGTCGAGGGTCAGACGAGTCTGGGGGAGGGGGGGGGGGGGGGGACAGCATAAGAGCAGACCGTGTTAAGACCAAAGATCCAAGCTGGGTGTTCCTGTAAATCGGTGGTCGTCCGCCTCGGTCCTCAGGGACCCCCTGCCTTGCATGTTTTAGATGTATCCCTGCTCCAACACACCTGGTTCAAATGAACGGATCATTATCAGACTTCTGACAATGTATTCCTTTGTATCAGATGTGTTGGAACAAGGAAACATCGAAAACATGCAGGACGGGGGTGAGGGTCCCCTTAGGACCAGGGTTGAGAGCGACAGCTATGAATGGATTCGATTGAGCATTTAGGGTTACCATTCCCCCTGAGTGGCCAACATGAGATTTGGGCTCTGGCTTCGCCTTCGCCTCCCCCCTGCCGTCACTTCGTCCCTCGTTGGTGCTGGGCGGTCTGTGCGCCCATCCCACAAAGATGTCCATCTCCACTCCAGTCAGATGATACTCATCCACGGTCTTCACATCGAAGCCTTCGATCTTAACAACAAACAAAACATATTTAGGTTGCTCCTCCTTTTGTTCGGTTCAATCAACAACAACAAAAAGGCATGGCCCACTTTAGGAACTGGCTAGTACCTGGGCCTGTACCAGTAGAGAATAACATGGACGTCTGCAAGAGCTCTGGAGTTTTTTCCCCAGGAATAATGAACGGAGTCTGGGGTCTGCATCGCTCTGGGCGGAGACCCCCGGTGTAGCTTACCCAGTAACCCAGGTAAACTGGGAGGATAGGTGTTCTCCTCTGCTGGAGGAAGAAGATGACCATGAGGGAGAAGGAGTAGGACGGTATCCCTCCTTCCGCTTGGCAGTCAATGTGGCACAACTACAAAAGAGGAACAGATTTGAATTACATTTCGTCGGGGGACTCCTGGTCTAGACCAAGATACAACAAGGGAAATCCAGTTCATTCTCCTCCAGCCTTACCCTTGCCCAGTAGCGGAAGGCCAGGACCAGGGGAATGAGTCGAGGTTCCAGTTTCGCCAGTGCAGCTAGGTGGTTGGTGGTGAGGCAGGCAACGTCGTTCCCGGCACTCACCTTGCACATAAGCCCGCTGGATAAGACAGAGGACGAGACGACTTAGAAGATGACCCTGAACAGTGGGATACCTTGTATCTAAATGAAAATCAAGCTTAATGAGAGCTGGGTCGTACTGGAAGCTCAGCTGGGTCTCAGAGAGACAGATGGTGTGTGCTTGACATCCCGGAATTATGTTGTAGAAAAAACAGTTGGACATGTGCTGACAGGATAACTTACCTATTGATATCTCTGCAGAATATCACAGGAACTTTGGCATGAAAGTCAGACTCAACCTCAGAAAGTTGAGCTGTAAAAACATAAAACCAAACGAGACAATATTCTCCTTAGTGTTGTTTATGGTATACACTCCTCATAAGTGTTAATAGTCTGCGCTGTATATTTGTGAAATTATGTTTTATATGTGGATAAAGTGTCAAACAGATTGACATGAAGACTGGTTTAAACAATGAATGTAGCTCTACAGAGTGGGGCATAAAGAGCTCATTGAGTCTCACTATAGTCCTCATGCTAATGTTACAGCCTCAACAAAGGATGCCACTCAAGGTCCAACTAACCACTGTTCTTCAGGATTTCCAGTACTTGTATCAATACATCTGGCTGTGTCATCTAAGGAAACAAAGAGAGCAGAGGGCATTTAAAGACATAACTGCTGATATTGTTGTTACTTCTTTTAAATGTCCAATTTCAACCTATCCTGACCAGTACTTCTCGTTATCAATTGTATAATTTCCCTCACAAAACCAGTTGCGTCCTATTCAAGGTCATCCCTGCTTAGAACAATAGGTGATAAGGACAAACTCTTCAAAGACTTCTGCCGTCTTCCTCGCGTTGTTACACGGCTGTTACAAGGCCCAGAGAAAGTGGAGACACTTACGGTGGGGGGGTAGGTGACGTCAATGTTGACGTCACTCGTTTTGAAGGCAAATCTGGTAAGGCAGGAGCCATAGAGACGGAGGGAGCATGCTGGGAAGGAAGAAATAAGCACATTAGCGTCACAGCACCACACACGTAGCACTTCTCGTTGCCGCTAAATTAGGCTGACGAGGTTTGGGATCAGGTGAAGATTCTAGGTCTACACACACAAAAGGTGACCAATCAAATTCGACAACGTTCTATATTTACATGTCTAAACACGCCGTCACACCAAAGGCTATATGCATATGTATTATGCAGCGTCAACCTTGATGTTTTGAAGGCTACTCTCGTTGGAGAGTGAATGGCCGACAACAGACCCCTTTTTCGCTAATTGTCAAACTGAGAAAAACAACATTACCCAGCATACCACAAAAAAAACCAAAGGATTTTTAAACGCTTAACGTTTTGGACTAGGTGTATATCTACACAGTAAAGTCATAACTTTTGAAATATTTACATTTTTGCGTAATTACTGACGGTAGTCGAGAGGTCCACGACAGACCGCCTTTACACTAACAGTTACCTGCTAGGTGTAGCTTGATGGTCTCTTCCATCCTGGTGACCACAGCTTGACGGACCTCGAAGTCCTCTTCAGAGATGCCATGCTGGCTGGCGGTTTCCAAGATGGCAGCATCCACCGCTCTCAGCTGGGCAGAGGAAGGTGGAGGCAGTGCACGCAACTCGTTCTCCTCCTGCTTCTCCTAGAAAACAGCAGAACCATACGACAGCACAGTCCCTCTTAAACAAGGGTTTGAGAATCCTACCGGTTACGGAATTGGACGCCTGAGTGCTACGAAAATAAGTCGAAAATGCAACGAAACGGTCCGTAATACCATAATGTTCCTCTTGTGTCTCTTTTCCTTGATGTGTTTGTGGGCCCCTTGTATGTTCTCAATGTGCACTGAACACAGTTTGCATACGTACTGGAAGTTAGGGTACTCAGGAGACTGCTGTGAAGAACAAAATGAGAAAAAGAAAGCCAATCAGGACCGAGGAGCTGTTGATCACGTCCAACCCTAAACTTTGGATATGCAAATGAGAAGACAACAGGAGCTCCATGACAGCCTTCCCAAACGATCGCTTGGAAGCACAAACAACTAGAACTACTCAGTTGCGTGTAGCTCGACATGGGAACGCCCAATCCTTACCTTCACCAGTCTGTGAATGTAGTCCCGGTACAGGCGCTCCTCTGCCTGTTTGAGGCCAAGCTGTTGGTCAGTAATCCCGGCACCACCCTCCATCCCTGATCCGGCCGCCCTGCCCTCCTGGACAGGCAAGCCCACAAGCACTCCGGCATTCTCGCCTGCAAACAACCGAATATATACAGGCCGCCATTCCAATAAGATACAGCCTCAGAGTGAATCATTGTATAATAGTGGGCAGCACAAAAGTTGAAGCCCATTTTAAATCGACGGTCACGGTTGAACTTATGAGTACATTACGAGTCTAAAGACACACCAATTGGCTTCTCTTTCACGTGGGCTGCCTTTGAGGACTTTGTCTCCTTGGCAGGGCCTTCCTTTGGGGCTTTGGGCACCACAGTGGGTCCACTGTCTGGGGCCGGCAAAGCCCTGGAGTTAGGAACCTGCCCTGCCTGTTGCTGCCCTCCCGCTTTCCCTTTCCCCCTCTCTCCAGAGCTGGTCCTCCCAGTCAGTCTGCGGGGCTTCCCTCGTCCCTGGTCCTGGGGGCCGTCTATGGGGCCCTTCCCTAGCCCATGACTGCCCGCTTCTTTATGACCATCCTTTGCAACGGTGACGTTTTCTTTGCTTCGGCTGGCAGACCTGGTGCCCTCTTTCTGTGCTGGAACCTCTTTTAGGGACTTGGTGGATGGAGCTTTGACTCCTCTCGCCTCGTTGCGGGAGGTCTTAACTGATTTCAGTGGGCTTTTGGACTCTTCCATGCCTCCCGTCCTCCCTCTCTTTATGCCCCAGAATGAAGTAATCCCTCAGATGATAGTGTGACCAGGTTGGTAGAGATCAAGATAAATGAAAACCTGCAAAAGGGAAATTTGACATTCTTGGTCATTATCATGACTGGCAACATGAAAAATAAAAAACGTTTACCTTGCCGGATCAGGGTCCCACAAGCTGATGGGAAATACTAATTTGCAAATGTAATGCCAACAACAAACCGTTCATACAAACCTTTTCATACATACTCCAAACCACACAAATTCCGAAACAGACGGAAATGAAACTAATAGCCTACGGTTCGAAAAGAAAGGCATGCCCATCCCACAATACCGGCAGGATAGAATTTCCCTAGCATTAACTATTGACTTTCTTTTAGCTGAAGTTGTTGATGTATGAAACGAGGCTCGCAATGTCAACTAAAACATTGCAGATACGAGACTATTAACAAATTAGCTACTAACATCGAAGTTACATACTTAGTTATATACGACTTCAGTACGAGTACCTGATGGCGAGGTAGAAGTTCACTCAAAACAAACAAGTACAGTACCAAACGTGATAACAAAACACTGCATCTCATAGCGCGACCTTCACACGCTTGTTGACACCATGACCGGTGTGTACTCGAAATAGTACCCCTGCAAAAGGCGATAGCACCACCATACTAGCTTGTTAAACAGATATAACATGTATCAAAGTATCGCCAGATAGTAAACTGGCTAGGCCAGTTGGATAGCATTGGTGCTAACGTAAGCTAGCTAGCAAGCTAGCGCAGCCAGCTAGTTGACTTGGAAATCATTGTTGATTTGACAGAGCAAGGTATCATACATGCTCAAACGCAAAGATAATTTCCACACAAGCAATCTGAATACAAAGAAACATGTGTTGTCTTACTTCTGTGTGCAGATTTAGTGCTAACTATATCAGTAGTTGTTCTCCATCTTCCTTCTCAGCGCTTTGTTTTTCACATCCACACAGGCCTGACCAAAACAGCAGCCACGGACGCCATGTTACACTCGCTGCATTGTGGGAAGCTTGATGATGTGCGTTGTGCAGACTGTGGAACCCAAGGGAACCCAAGTCTGAAATGTTCTTCTACCACAAGAGTTCTGCAAATAAGTTTCACAACTAACTTATTAATTGCACATCACAGAATATAAATAACCTATATGTATGTATATTCATATAGCCTATTCAATGTTATTGTACGGACGCTGACGGCTCTTATAAAGATAATAATCAAGAAGCTATTTTGTGTTGCATGTGTTGGTTAACTATTAATAATTTGCGTTCAAAGTTGTTGTTTGCATTTTTCATTCGTTTTAATGCACACACTGATCTTGAGTGTAGTTAGGATGGAGTTATGTGACTCCGCCCTCCCAACGAAACTTTTCTTGGTCCAGTCATTGGATTCCGTGCCCAGACAAATCCCATTCTACTGTTGCAGTTTAGTCCAACATAATTTGTTCACTCTTTAACCTGATACATTAAACATAGACATAGTTAGCATAGTCTTGAAAAAATGCTTTTCGGAGCGCTGACGTTAGGTATGTGTTTATGCAATCTTATCGATGCTAAACAAAAAGATTTTTACACTTTCAAGGTAGTTAATAGCAGAGGAAGATTAGTGTCTCTGGACAAATACAGGGGTTCGGTAAGTCTATCAAGCTCACACAGAAAATGTACGTGGATCTAAACCCTGCTGCGTTACTGCCCAATTTGGAATGTGCATGCATTAATTTTATGGATTTCATAACCATCTTCTAGTCATGGTAAATTCTCTTGCATTTTTCTGAAGTTAGTCTAACTCATTCATTGTAGCCATCATCAGTCTACGTGGCAACCCCCGAGCGCAAGTAGGCTACAGTAGTCAAGCTTTAAATCAGGAAAATCACGAAGCACATAGAATATTATAAGTTCAATGATTGTACTTTAGCCCCATACACATTTTAAATGTAGCCTGTGCGTTTCTAAGATTAGCCTGTTTCATTGTTGACGATTAGGTGAAGAAAAACGTCAGATCATTATGCGATTAGAATTCTAGTTTCCAATTGGAGTAGGCTGATGCTTTTTAGATTCAGCTATTTCACTGTTCTCTGTGAATGGCGTGGATCAAGTGTGATGACTTTATGTTGACACTAGATGACAACATTAGACAAGATCAACAAACGTAGGTAGCTATTTCAGCGCTAGATAAATTCATCCGTGACAATTACATAAATGTTTTGAGATCAGCACGTTTTTCCTCAAACTGTTCAACTTTTCTCCGATTGTAGCCTAATTTTGTTGCTTTTTGGCATATTAACCCTATTGATAACCTTGGAGCTGAAAGAGATTTGTCCTTAGTACTCCCATATATCACTCTAAGCCCAATTTAATGCTTCTCTTGAAATTAACATGAATATTCCATTCAAATAACAAATTAAAAGAAGAGTATTCATCTTCAAATGTTTATTAGGTGAACATGTAAACACTTGGAGTTGTAAGTGCGCCTGATCATACCCATTAGATGCTTTTTGATGTAGGATACAACAATCAATCTGCAAGAATATACTGCTATAGCTAAGTGCCTGATGATTTACATTATAATAATAATTTTACCACAACAATCTCCTTTGGCTTTTTTTGCCACGCCAAAATGTAATTGAATCCAGACCTGCATTTTTTGTCCTCGCATAGGAGCAACATGCAGGCATGTTTGTGTTGTGATAACCATATCATTATTACAACCAAAACATGCCTGGTCAATAGCCATATAACCATTATCACGATGGCGATTCTACAGTATTTTCCTTGTGTTTTCCATACAGGTGTCTCTGGTGGTGAATGTAGCCAGTGAGTGTGGTTTCACAGAGGAGCATTACAGAGACCTACAGCAGCTGCAGCGGGACTTAGGGCCATATCACTTCAACGTGATGGCCTTCCCCTGCAACCAGTTTGGTCAGCAGGAGCCTGGTAGTGACAAGGAGATTGACAGCTTTGTGCGTCGTGTCTATGATGTCTCCTTTCCACTTTTTAGCAAAATTGCTGTGGTGGGAACCGGGGCTAACAACATCTATAAGTACCTTGCAGGTGTGTATACTGACAACAGGTGGTGCAAAAAAGTAGATGCCAACGGTGCACTAGAGGTCTTTTCATGAATGATAGCAACAGTGTTTTAGGACCAGTGTTTGGGGTTTCTCTCCGGTATGCACATGATGTGGGTGGTTTAGATAATTGGAGTGAGGACCAGCAGGTTATATTGTGAAGAAACTGGCAAGCCATTGTTAAACTGGAAGATTGCATAAACATTGTGAAATGTCACTTGTTTTTCAAACAGTATGTGTGCAGCCATACTTTAGGACTTCTTAGTTGTTTTATTTATTTATTCTATGTTTTCAGAGGCAACTGGGAAGGAACCCGACTGGAATTTCTGGAAGTATCTCATTGATGTAAATGGAAAGGTAGTTGATGCATGGGGGCCAAGTGTTCCTGTCAAAGAAATCAGACCCCAAATCACGGAAATGATACGCCAGATCATCTTAAAGAAGAAAGAAGAACTTTAACACAAGACTTTAAATCCCAAATAGGGTTTGTGGTTTACTGTATGTAACCATCACATGTTTAGTGATAGTTTGAATGCCATCAGGCGCCACAAACACAACTATCATTTATGTGTTTTGTTGTTCTTTTTGTTGGTGAAGGTGTTTGTTTGTTTGTTATTCTTATTAGAATATGAGTGTCACCACTATCTTGAATTTACTTTGTCAAGGTAAAATTTTTTAATAAATAGTTTCATCATGATTGTGCATTAGTAACGATCAATCATTCTCCATAAAAACGTTCTGTTGACATATGTAATGGGGAATCTTTGTCCGACTATCGATTTAGAATACAAATTAGTCCTCTGCAATTCATGTTTGAGGGGAATGTTATGCTTGTGTTGAAATGTTCTTCATACAAATGGTATGTGTACAACAAACTCCTCAAAGTAGAGGATTTCTACATTGGATTTCTTCAATGTTTCTAATTGTCTAAGCAGAAGTGGTAGTGAAAGTTTGACATCTTAGTTTGTCTTTTTTGCAATCAAGGTTCGGGAAAATAGTGCTTAGAGAAATTGGAGCAAAACAACCTTTATATATTGGTATGCAAGTCATACAAAGAGAGGGCATGTTGCAAACACGTTGACCCCCAATGAACAACATAATTAATTGTGTTTCCCTGTTATAGTCATTTTACATGTTAAATGTTTTTCAAAAGTGGTTCTGGCATCTATCACACAGAGACGATTAGATCTGAAAGCAGAAGGCCAAGTTAGCACAGGAACCAGTCCACGCTTCAATTTCTGTGAAATCTAAAACAAGCTGAGCAGTATTTAAGTGAGCCTAGCCGAGCATCCATTGTGTTACTCTTTAGCCTTAGTCTCTTGCCATTCACCAATTAGTGGAAATTACATAAAGGTTAAAGGGTTTCAATCAAGGACCATTACTAATTTCCGGGGATCTTAGTGGAACAGTAAAGCAGCATTTAAAAGCTGGACACTGGATGTCTTTTTTTTTTCTCTGCCTTCCCTGTTCCTGTACAATGTGATGTTTATCAGTGGTATATCTCAGATAATCTTTCAATACACACATATTTGTCTAGTTGATCTTTATCGTCACAGTGCTTCAAAAGTGTAAAAGCGGAGGTTCTGAAAAACTGGTCAGTCAAAACCAGGGGCACAGAATGTTGTGGTAGTGGGGGGGATTAATCTCATAGGGACCCCTGTTTGTCCCATCACTTTTGAGAATAATCTTTTTTCTGATGAGCTGTAGTGCATTCAAACACCATACACACATTTCTTGCTGTCTCTCGTTTTTCCATTATTACAATACCCCCCTTATACAATAAAGGAGAAGTAACTGACACACAATTTTGGTTTCTAAAACATTTAATTTTTCCATGTGGTTGATGAAAACGAATGAAAATAACGGATTGATCTGTTGAGCTAGCATGCCCGTATAGTTTTGTTTGTGAGAAAGGAGTTGTCACGCGTTGCACGCAACACACGCGTGCAGATATGGCCTACCGAGAGAGAACCCCCAAATCGATTTCTAAAATCAGCGATAATTTCAAGGAGATGGACGACATCAAGTTAATCCTCGAGGTTGAAAAGAACAGGGTGTTGTATGACCTCCAGCATCAATTTGACAAGGACAACATAGATAAGGATCAATGCTGGGATATAGCCAATGCCATTTTTATGTAGCCTACCATGTCAGCGTAAAGGAAAGCCCAGAGTAGATGAAAGGCTTGGTGACCGGCGCGGACGCCGCGGAGAAATGCGCGTCTGGTGTTACTGTAACAGCTTTTAACCAGTCGTAGCCGATCGTGGCGCTGCGTGGCGCTTCCATTGTGTCCCTAGCCTGACGTTGTCATACTCATAATTCTAGTCAGAATATGAGTCTGAGAACTCTCCGTTGGGCTTTGACTACAGGGCGTGTTTCAAACGAGAATGGAAAACAAATGCCTCTTCGCTCAATTGGATAGATCTACAACCAATCAGAGCAACAGAGTATGTGACGTATGTTAAGCACCGCATAGTTGTTGTCAACAGAACTAAACTACAAGCAGACTTGAAGTATGCTTGAAGAATGAATACAAAGATTTTTGCCGTGTTGTAAAATTAAGTTAAGGGTAGGGGGAGTACTTGTTCGCACGGTCAACCTTTTTGAGCAAAACAATAAAGGGCAATGCATATACGAACAAGTTCTCCGTTTAGGATTATAACTCCACAAAAGAAAAGGAGAAACCACAATGGCCACTGGGTTCATTGTGTCCCATCTTCTTCGCGACCATCGGGGCCAGCTGATAAATTAAACTTTTACCGAATCCCGGCCAAAACATATTTTCCATTGACAAATGCCTTGATTGCGTCTCTCTGTTCCTCTTTCAAAATTAATGCGCTGTCGATGTCTTCTAAAACAGACTCGATGGCAGAATCATAACATCCCAGATCTCCAGCGGTAGCCATGTTTGTTCAAAACGAATTCAACTTAAGCGCTCTTTTGTGACGTAGGTGATTACGTTACTGTTGATCATCTGTCCATCATCGTATAAAGCCCGCCCTGGCAATTTCATTGGTTCGCCCAGATTTTTTGGGCGGGGAGAAGTTGGGCTGGCAGCCAGGCTATTGTGTCCCAGGCTTCATGCTGAAAACTGAAAACTAGAAGCTCTGTCACCGAGAAGCTACAGGTACTGGTGGCTGTGTAGAGAAGTGGGTGTTTTTTTTTATGATAATTTTTATCTAGGCTACTTGGTTACAAAATGTCAGTAGACGTCTACTGTTGATTGTTCTTCTACAGGTACAGTCCTGCACTTTTTTGGTGGTTCATGTTGTTTTAATTTGTAACTTGTCTAACTACATGCTCTTTTTGTTCTGCCCTTTGGGACTTATTTGGTTTCACAATGTATGCTTCATGTTTTGGCTGCTTGCAATGTTTGAGACTACCTCGTTGTTATGATCAGTGACCTATGCTCTTTTGTAAAGCTCTCTCTTGGAAGTCGCTTTGGATAAAAGCGTCAGCTAAATGCATAAATGTCAATGTCAATGTAAATTCGTCATACACCCAGCCAATACAATTGTCAACACATTTCCCCCATATTCCAGAAAGACAATGGCTTTATTGTTTTAATGGGAAAAAAGTTTTGATCCCCACTTTTAAAATCTGTCCTGTGCGCCTGGTACTGTAGTAGTCAAGATTATGTAAGTACTTTTGAATCGGGTGCTTGCAATACATGTGTCATGCCCCTAGGCTAGCTGTGACACTGGTTCTATTTCTTTTTTCTTCTGGGAGTCTCCCCTTGGAACAGACAACTATTCTCACCTGTGGCAGATCTGCTATCAACATCCTACTTAAACCCTGCTCACCATCCAAACTCTGCCAGATTGTAACATCAGTTAGGCCTACATGGTGAACCACTAGGCCGCACAGTCTCCGAGTAGGCCTATTGGATTATTTTTACCCATTTTTGTTGATTACTACTTATCTTTTTCTTGTGATTTTCAGTTCCCGGTCGAGACTCCAGTGTTACTCCATCCATTGCCTTGCCCGCTTTTGCCCGAAGACCTGCAGCCCATAGCTCACACATTCTGTTCTGGACAATAAAATAAATCTGATATCTGTGGGCAATGAAGGACTGTTACAAACACAACCAATCATTGCATTTGGACCGAATGCAATGATTGGACGGGCTAATTGCCTGTCTACCTCTATACCTGCGCACCACAGTCAGGCAGCATGTTTTTTAGGGGAGTGGCTTTTAAGGGAGAGGGTGGTATGTGGGTTGGATGTTTCAAAATCAAGTCAAACTTGTTAGTTAAATTTACCAACAATGCATTTAATAGGTCATGGAACCATTTTAAGATGCTATTAATATGTGTTAATGAGATTGCAAAGTGTTAATAAAAAATAAAATAAAAAGTGTTAATGATATAAGTAAGGATATGGGTTGTCATAAAATTATACAATTATTAGTAGCTAATAAGGTGTGTGTTCATTTCATTACATTTCATTACATTTCATTACATTTCTGCATTTAGCATTTAGTCGCTTTTATCCAAAGCGACTTCCAAGAGAGTTTTACAAAAGTGCATAGGTCACTGATCATAACAACGAGATAGCCCCAAACATTGCGGTATAGCCAAACATGAAGCATACATTGTGAAACCAAATAAGTCCCAAAGGGAAGAACAAAAAGAGCATGTAGTTAGACAAGTTACAATTAAACAGCAAGAACCTCAAAAGTGTAAGAGTGTACCCGTGGAAAAGGGAAGCAACAATAATACTTTTCACAGCGAGTACAATAATTTTAAGACAGTTACAACAAACCAACAAGAGCATCAAGTCTCTCAATAAGAATCATTGTGATCCTGGGGGAAACTAACATTCGGTCCAGCCAATCATTCCTAAGTGCCGTTGTACTCCCGGAACAAGTGCGTCTTGAGCCTTTTCTTGAAGGCAGGGAGACAGTCAGTATCCCTGATGGTGGTGTGGAGTTGATTCCACCATTGGGTGGCCAGACAGAAGAAGAGCTTGTGTTGGGACCGGGAGCTCTTGAGCGGTGGGATCACCAGACGGTTGTCAGAAGAATTACTAACTTACTAAGACCTTATTGCCTAATAACTGATGCTTATTACAAGTACATGGATGTAAAGTGTTTATTAAAGATCATATTTCATATTGAACATGAAATCCTAAAACATTGTTGCATTTAATTTTTGGATGTGACATTGTATGTTTGTGAGATCCAAATGTTTTTCATTTTAAGGACTGAAATAAATGTCTAAAATTCAGTTGTTGTTTGCCTATTTTTCTCTCACCTCTTAAGGAATACAAATGATATTTTTTTTGATGGTTTCAAAAAGCTTGTAAAGAAACAGAATGGGATATGCTGTAACAGTTTGATAGTGATGTAATTCCTTAGCCGACTGAACACCAATGAATCAATTCTGCTTCTTGAAAACGAAATATTGATATATACATATAATCTTATTTCTTCAAGATATTTACACTTTCAGTTGATGATCAGCTTCCAACCCCCTCTCTTTCCATTTCCTGTGCTTCAATAAAGAAAGGGGTAGATCATTTATAGTGACAGAACTGCAAAAGGAAGAAAGAGAGAGAGAAAAAAGCCAATTCCAGCCAAAGCGGAAAAAAGTTAAATAGGAGGAAAAACAATGTTTTTACAGAGCATTAATAACTGTAATACTGGTTTGAGGTGCCACTGCCAGTCTATGAAGGACCTTCTACATTGATTGTCGTGACAGTAGCCATGAAGCACGTCTGAAAGAGGCGATCTGGGTCAGGAGGTTGATTGTCACAGTCTAACTTGCCCCTCAGGAAATGCTTCCGAAGCCCTTGTGGACCGGTGGGGGCAACACATTGGCTTGGTCCCTGCTGTGGACTTGGCTCATTACCTGGAACACAAAGTCCTTTTTGACATTTGACTCTTCTCAACAATTGAATGCAACCAATGAAGTGTGGTGAAAAGAGAATAATTGTTTCTATATACTGCCACAAGTTACTGTAATTGCACAGGGGATTGTCTGACCAGTTTGACAAAAAAGAAAATAGACATTGTTATGGAAATGAGAACCTATTCGTCTTTGCAATCAGATGCCTCGTGATTTTCAGGCCCAGAGTGCGGTGGGGTATGGACCCACTGCAAAAGCAGTTTTTTACAGCATCCGGAAATCCGCCACCACATCACAATGAACTGTTTCAATTTAGTGTGAACATCCATGCTTTGACCTCACCATATATGACGGCCTTTCCTGTGTCAAACAAACACATACATCAGGACATTCAGATTGACTGACAAAAACCATGATGGTAAAGAAGGAAAACATGGAAGGATATAGATCACAAGAAAGATTTTTCTTAAGAAAAAACAACAAAAAACAACCAATCTTTTCTCCCTGACTGTAACATAGTCAGATTTAAATCACATGAGCAAAGGATTGACTGGCATAGTAGACTGTGGAGCATGACAACAAGGCAAGAACTGTACAGCAGAAACAAATGTCTCAACCACTACTATTCAACAATAATGGGCCAATTTTGTTCTAGTCCCTCGAGTGTGAAGTGCCAATTTGGCTGTCATGGTTATGCAAAACATTACACAAGAAAAAATAATTCTCTCATATGTCAATCTCTTATCTCTCTACCTCTTCTTCAAATTGCATGTTACACTTAAATGTATTTAGTGGTAATACAATTAATAATAATAATTAATGGTAATACAAAGAGATGTTTAAAATGTGACACTATGTCAGTCATCGTGTGATAACGAAAATATTACTTTAATATGTGACAGACGTGGTATTGCAAGCTCCGTCAGAGGTATCGGGCCTATTGCCATCCCGCACTTGGTTCGAACCTATCACCTCAGACATCCCAAGCGCCACCACTACCAACGAAAAGTTAGGAAAAGATGACACTGTTGGCTTTTTACATACCTGAGGAGTGAGTTTCACCGATACACACCGGCTACATCTATGAACTACTTGTTCTGAGCGGTGAACAGCCTGTAAAACTGTTGGTTAAGACACTCGTGAAAAACTGATGCTAATTATCTGGGAAACGTTTTCTGACGGCAGTCAAGTTGTCATTGTTTGTGTCAAACAAGTTGTGAATTTGTTTTAACAATAAAACAGGAGATCATGGTGACTGCTCAAAGTGATGCTCGAGCTCCAGTGGTTTGCTCTGTAGGTGAACGAAACTTTCGGAAAATTCTGTAGCAAAATCACGTGAAAAATTACAGGATATGCTTTTTTCCATTGGTTGTTGCATTAAATCTTACCCAGATACAATGGTGCTGTTTTCCAATTGGCTATTGTGCAGACCCTTTCTTTTTTTTTAATTGGCTGATAAGTGGCAGGCTCGACTAAAAACTCCAAGGGAGACGCACTTGATTCCTGCCTTCCATAGTGAGAGAGGCGCGGCCAAAGTAATTTTGGTTGGGTGGTGGGTGCTGCGCTGCGGCATATTTGTGTGGCGGGAGGGCGTGACAAAAGACCAAAATTAGTGACTGTCACGCTCAATGCGTGACACTTGAGAGCCCTTACATCATATAATGCTAGAGGGCAGTATTATGTTCATACCTATCATATATATTGCATTGTACTGACCTGGAGATTGGAGGGGGAGCCCATTGTCCAAGCCTCTGGGTTTGGTGGCAATGAACAGATAGCAGAGTACACAGACGGTGATGATGAAGGCTAGCAGAACCGCAGCTGCTATGGAGAGACCCACGAGAGCTCCCAGACTGCAGTAAAATGAGATCAGCACACTCTCAAAAACAATAAAACAAATGCTCTGTCAGTACGACTATGTAATTACAATAAACTCTGCGCAACTCTGTTTAGAACTTTCTGAAAACGATGTTAAAACTTAACATAGGCTGCACTTCCTCTTTGTTAGGCTATTGTAACTTACATTTAGATTATGCATTTTGAAGAGATCACTATGATGACGGTCTCATTCTGTTGGAGAAGGAATAGCTTCTCCTAGGAGAATATCTTAGGAAATCCAGGTAGCTTATCCAATTTAATTCTGATGGTTCTTCTTTTATTATGTGAATTTGACTCAATTGAGTAAATACATTCTTCAAAATATCTCGAAAATGGTCTAAACTGGACATGTTCAGGTTAGCCTATGCTGCTGATTTGTTTAAAACCAAGTTTTCAGAGAACGCTAGCTGGCTACAGGCTATATTATGCCCGAGATGCAACAGGTAGCTTAGGCTATAAGCACAGGATTGTAGGCTACTCTTTGGAAAACTTGATGCTTCCATATAATTCGCGAGATCGTCATTAGCGCCGCACCTGCTGTTGGTCTTACCTCAGCCACCACATGTATCCATACTCATAAGGGAAAAAACTGTTGGGGTCATCGCAGCAATATTTCACATCGTTAAAACCGCAACAAAAAACTGACCGTGCATTACTGTCTGATTTGGGGCACGTGAATCCATCCACAAACACTTTCTCTGCATTGTAGTAGCTCTTGCAGTCTGCGCTCATCCTTACTTGAAACCCACGCGTGGAGACAATTTTCAGTAAATGTTCAGGGCTGTGAGATGATCATACTAGATAAAGTCTTAACCCGTGAGATTCCATTTCGAAGTGATCTGAACTTTTTCAGTCAAACAGTAACGCAGGTTCTTGTCAGTGGTCTTGGCGACATAAAAAGGAATTTGAGCTTTCACTTTCCCCGCCAGACATCCCTACCAGAGCTGTCTAAGGTTCTGAACAGTTTCTTTCAATGTGAATCTCTCTGTCTCTCTCTCTCTGTCTCTCTCTCTCTGTCTCTCTCTCTCTCTCTCTCTCTGTCTCTCTCTCTCTCTCTCTCTCTCTCTCTCTCTCTCTCTCTCTCTCTCTCTCTCTCTCTCTCTCTCTCGCTCTCTCTCTCTGTGCCCCACTCCTTCCCTTTCTGATTATTCTAACTTTGTAGCAAAGTAGTGCAAACTATCTTTTAAAGGTAACATTTATAACCCATGAATTAAATCAATAAATCTAAAGCATATCATTCTGATTTGTAATGTTCTCAAATGAATAAGGGAGACAATCAGATTTCAAACATCTGTTTTTGTGTTTTGTACATGTGTTTTATCCCGTGTTCTAAACCTGTGTTTTACAGCTGTACAGCCCTCTGTACTGTATTTATGTTACTGTAATAGTTATTTTGTATACTATACTTGCATTTGTACTTTTTCCTCCTCTTGCCTGCTGCAAGTCCCTACCATTACTTTAACTATTTATTATTCAAAGAGAGCAGGTTTTAGAAACACTGGCCTATAGGTGATAAAGAGAGCCTAAACTTTGTAGTTAGATAATGCAGTATATAACAATACTGTATCTCCAGAGCACATGCTTTTTACGTGCATTCTAGATGCATAATTGAGCTTTTTATGCATTAACTATGAATGCAATTGATTCCAGCAATTTCAACAATGCTGAAAGCAATCACTTTTTTTTTTACAGTTTATCACAGTTGTTAACATACATTTCTCAAAGATTAACGGCTTTCTCAAAACTGCACACACAAAACTGAAAACCTCACACATAGAATGCTAAACCTGACACTCCCTTTGCAAGATAACTCTTTACCATCAAATCTCTTACCTGTTCACAAAATGGAACTTGTGTTCTCATTTGGTACACACAGCCATATTTTCAAATGACACACACATACTATTCATAACAGTACACACAACTAAGCATTTGCTGTACACTACCAAGCATTCACAGCACAATGTAGTGCAAAATTGAAAACACAGTAATAGAAATGGAACACACCATATGAATGACAATGACTCTGGAGGGTGATGTTCCCACCACGCTCGGCGGGGACCTCAATAATGGTGCGCTGGCCAATGACATTTCTGCCCCGGTACCTCCTCTTCACCAGGTTGAATCCAACCTCATCAGTGAATATGTATTCATATAGCTCATTAGCTATGTCATGCTCCTGGATCCGCTGAAACAGACAGCATGATAATGCAAGTTATAGTATGGACACAGATAGGACAACACAGTGGGCTACAGTGAGACACTGTAGAAAAGGAACAATATTGGATTTCAGGTACAATACATGCATGTGTCAGTGCTGAATGTATGGGACAAGCACAAACTCTCGCCGTAACTCTTTGATGTGGTCTGTGTTCCGGTCGAATGAGACCCTGTACACTTCTTTCATCCGCATGGCATGCCTACGGAGAACACGGTCCAGTGTAAATAAGCTGACGGTCTGGATGTTTCTGAATGTGGCATGGTCAGCCAGGATCCTGGAGTGTGAGAGCATTGTTTTCACAAACCATTTTTACAATGTCAGTCTACTGTTCGGCTGTGAAAGTGCATGTTCTTCCTCCACAGTGTTGTTCATTTAGTCCTGGAAAATAAAAATGCTGTGAGCACACTGTATTCTATTGATATGCAGTATTTCAGTACACAAGGCAAATAGAATTCATACCTGTTCTCCATTCTAAAGGTTCTAATGATGGCAGCAACTGTGAAGCGGCTAAGATTTGGTTGGACCCTTTTGCCAACCTCCCTCATGCTCAAACCATGGTTAAGCACATGGTCAACCACGGTGGCCCGAATCTCATTTGAGATCATCGTCCTTCTTCTTTCTCTTCCTCCTCCCTCTTCTTCTCCTCCTCCTTCTTCTCGTCGTCCTCCTCTTCCTTGTCCTCCTCCTCTTCCTTGTCCTCCTCTTCCTCTCCCTCCTCTTCCTTGTCCTCCTCTTCCTCTCCCTCCTCTCCCTCCTCTTCCTTGTCCTCTCTCTTGTCCCACTCTCACTCTTACTCTTCTCCTTCTTTGGTTGTCGATATGTTCTAAATTCTCCATTGTTCACCAAACAAAACAGAGGCTCAAAGCCCTTTTTATGCTGCAGTCCTGATCGCAAATTGCTCACCAGCAGGCTTAGTGAGTAACGGAATACATGTAACGGCGGTATGTAATAGGAATACAAAAAAAAGGTATATGTATTCCGGTACAGTTACAAAAAAAAATCTAATTACAGATACTTTTAGGAAAAATTTGGATTACAAACAGGATTACGCATATAAAATACACATTTTAGATTTTAAAATTAAGAACATTATCATGCACTTCACAAAACTCCACGAGAAGCCTCCCCGCAGTGAACATGCTGTCCCTATCCAAGGAATCCAAGGAATATTCACACACATACTAAATGCTGTCTACCTTTACATTAGCGATAGTGCCTCAGCTGTTAGCTGCAGAGCTAATGTTACAGCCAGGGTTAGGGGCTTCTAAGGGTAGCAAGCTAGGTAACCATATAGTAAGCAACAAAATGATATAGCGTCAGTTGACTTACTTGTCCGAGGTTTGTAGCTGGACCAAGGAGAGTTAGTACTGATCCAGAATTTAATTTCAGACGGTCAGCAAGGCCAACTTTGTATTGGCTCAAATTAAGGAAAAAGTGGTGGCTGAAATGTATGGCGCAGACATGCAAAACTATGCTTCGTTTGTTTGCTCTCCAGGAAATGTCTATCCAGGAAAAAAGGATATCGCACTCGTCCATTCACGGTCGTAGCTCAGTTTCTCATGGGCGGGCCAGATTATCTGGGCGGGCAAAGCAGAGAGAGGGGAGGTAACCTTCCTCCTTGTGACGCTAATTATGGAAGCAAATCAGTGCCATAATGTTTTGAAATTGAAAAGGCATTAAAAACTTAATATTGAAATTTAAAAAACACTGAATTCTCATCTGAATATATTTCAATGTAAAATAAAAATTTGATCTTCAAAATTCAACCATAAAAAACTCGACCCATTCAAATTCATTCAGAAAATATTCGAGCTGAAAAAATTCGAGCCCCAAAAAATTGAGCCTATAAAATGCGATTCAATTGTGTTTCATATTGCAAAGTAAAATTAGTAAATGGTTATCACCCTGGCCTTTTTGCTTGTGCCATTTCTGTTAGTGACGTTAGTGACGTCGTAGCGTCAGTGACTGTGGCTAGCAAATTAGCCACCGTTAGCTTCACTTTTGCCACAAAAACTTAATTAAAACTTAAACCGTGCAACGGAACATAAATCCCAATAGAACCAACGCAATCGTGACCAAGATGAACCTTTTGACATCCACGTTGTCTATGTAGTCCAAATATTGACTGAGCCTTAGGGGCGCGAAAATAAACAATAAAAAGATAAATAAATATATATGTGAGATAACAATGGTTGTGCCCTTGCCGAAGGTAACACACACCCAATGAATTATCTTTAAAACTGTAATAAACTGTAATAAAGCACTTGTGATAAGGTGGCCTGTCTGTTATTTTTGTTGTAAAAAAACATCCATACATTTAATGCCCTTTTCTAAAGACATGTATATAGTGCTTCTAGTTAAATTTATAATCAAGGGCTAGAAGTAAACATCTTAGGTCTCTGACACCCGACTCATCAGCACCAGACCTATGGACATACCTCCCTGTACACCAACAGCTGCAGCTCCAGTCATCAGTCATCCACCTGATGTTTGCGGATGACACCACCCACATTAGGTTCATCTATTGTGGGGAGGAGTCTGATTACAGGTGGGAAGCTGACATTAAATCAATCTGATGGGATGTTTGTTTCTCTGCAGTCCCAAGTTCAGTGCCAAATGGCCTACAGTGTGATTCCTGCAGCAATCCCTCAGACACTGTGTTTAACAACCCGGCATACTGTGTCGGACTAAAGGATACATGTGCTGTGGCGAGGTGGCGAGGTGAGGTGTCTCAACGATGAAATGATCCTGAACATGTGATGAAGTACTAACTGTACTACTGAACCGTGTATGCACTGAAGAGATGGTCTGTATGTTTGTTTTTCTTTTACAGCAAGCAATGGTGTCTTCAAGGGCTGTGTATCCTCAAATATGTGCACCGTGTCTCTCCTGGCTGCTTTTGTGCCTGGTCTAACCAGCCCCTATTACTGGTCCGGTGTCTACCACAGCCCCCACTACTGGTCCAGTGACTACCACAGCCCCCACTACTGGTCCGGTGACTACCACAGCCCCCAATACTGGTCCAGTGACTACCACAGCCCCCACTACTGGTCCGGTGACAAAAAAAAACACCACTACTGATCCGGTGACTACAAAAGCCACCACTATTCGTCCTGTGAATAACGCAATGCCCTCTACTGGTGCAGTTAGTGTAGTCCTCATGTCAATGTGGGTTACTCTGTTCGTAAAACTTACCTACTAAATAAACATAAAGACACATGCATGCACAATCTCTGATTTGTTAAAGTAACAGAAACATATGGACTTATGTGATATGATTGTCAGCACACAGAATCATCAGTATGATGTACGTTTTACAGAATACACTTGTTTACTCCTATTTTATTTTTTGATATTTCTTTCTTTTATTGTACAACATGTTATTTCAAAAGTTGACCATTTTTATTACTAATGAGATCATAAATATTTAAGAGGAGAACTTTTTAAGAAACAATCAGTAAAAACAGTATGTTTTTTTTCCGATTGAATGTTTGTTGGGTTTTTGTATCACATATTAATGAATTATGTTAAAGACTTTGTGTGCTGCTTGTAGGGACACAGACAATCGTAGGTGACAGGGCCTCAGTCATCCTTGGGGATTCCAGAGGAACATATCATCCTCTTCCAAAGCCCTCTGAAGAATGCACGGATTCCCTTATTTTTCTTCTTCTCCTTCTTCTCCTTCTTCTTCTTCTTCTTCTTCACCTGTTTGTCTTCATGTACTGAGTAATAACAGCATACATCACTGAATTAATTTCACGCATTACAAACTGAGGTAATGGAGGCCAAATTATCGTGGAGCTTTGAATAACTCACCAGCACACCTTGCAGCCTCTCCACTGCACTGCTCAGGAACAAGCTCGGTGAGCTGAATACAGAGACACAGAAATGAACATGTGTCTAAAAACATCCAAAGGTGAAGATGGTGTTTAGTAAAAAAGAGCAAGGTGCACAAACCTTAGAAAATCTTAACCCATATTGTCTCTTACCTGAGGAAGCTGAGTGACCAAGGGGGGTCAGTCAGAGACAGAGATCAGGGCCAGGGATCTCCTCTTCTCAGACTCTTTCACAACCTTCTCCAAGAGTTCATTAAGAACATCCTCTGCAGCAATCTCAGACTTCCCATTGATGAGGGCCACCTTCCGTGTCTGAGAGATCTGTAAACAGCAAATAAGTGTAAAGACTTCAATACGTTATATGTACTGTTGTCTGAACAGCAAAGTAAGCTTTGATGAATGATGCCAGACCTGGGTATCCAGGGGAGTGGTCATGTGAACCATTTCTACTACAGCTGCTATGAGGTCCTCCACAACTTTGGAAGCTGCAGTCTTCAGGCCAGCTACCAGCTCCTTGGCTCCAGCCTTCATGAACGCTTTTTTAGCACGGACATCAGCGATGTGTCCAGTTGCCACAAGCTGTATGGCTTCAGGAGGCAGTAAGGCCAGGGAAAGACGTTCAGAGACAGCAGCCAGGGATCCCTTTTCCACCAACTTCTTCTCTGTCTTCTCCAGGAGTTCATCAGGATCATCATAATAAATGATGAAAACATAGAACATGTTGCAATATGAACATTGAACATGACAAGGACGGTAAAATAACTTTAGATATGTTTAGGTGCATACCAGCTGTTTGGGCAGGATAGGCCTGTGACAGTAAGAGAGGTCAGCCAGAAATCTTTTCTGCTCTGAGTCCACCACCTTCCCCAGGAGCTCATTTGGGACTTCCTCAACAATGATGGGTGCCTCGATCTTCCCACGAAACTCCTCAAGCTCCGAGGAATGATCATCAGCCAGGGGTAGCTGGTACTTGAAGGCAGCAGCCATTTTGCTTTGGTACATCTTTCCCAGATAGGTCACCACCGCCTGGACCACAGGCTTCAACTGGAAGAAGGTGCTGTTGAAGCCCAGTAAGTTGAAGGTGTTGGCTGTTTCTGTGAAGCACCGAAGCACAGCGGCCATCTTGTCCCGTGCAATTATACCTGTAACTGAGGTCAAGAAGTGCCTGGAGTAGTTGCCACAATGGGACAGGAAGATGGAAACCACTCTCATGACAAGATCACAGATTTCACAAGTGGCTGCCACAGCCTTCTTTCCCACAACAGAGACAAGGCCCAGGTTACTCAATTGTATGGTTAGCTTAGCCAGAGACCGCTGGACCATCTCTCCGGGTTTCTCCCGCAGGTGCTTCAGGGAACAGGTCATCATGCCTGGGACCAGGACCTCAGCTCCCATGGTGAAGTCAGGCATCGTCAGGTATACAAACTCTGGCTCAGTTTGTCCAGACGATGATGTGGAAGTGCTCTTCATGCTCCCTGTTGCCATAATAGGAAGGCCTTTCAAGGCCGGAGAGAGGCATTTCCTCACATCCTGAGTTGCCGCAGACCGGATCTTTTGGAGGAACGTGTCCAGACCCTCCACTGTTATCTTCACGGAGAGAGAAAGAGATAAGGAGATCTAATTTAGATATTTTAGTCACCAAACTAAATCTTCTCAGTGTCATGAGAGAGGCTAAGGGCAGAAACAAATGCTGTTGTCATTCATACCTTTCCGTCAAACAGCTCTGACAAACGACGTTCGTATGCTTGCATTTCACTGAGAATGTTCTCCAGCTCACAAACTAGCTCACGCATTTTGGTGTTCTCCTCCTGAATCCAACATTTGAAACTATTAACACTGAATAATCATCTCCAAAATGTCACTCAAATAATGACTTCTCAGCCTTTTTCTTTTCTTTACAGACACATTACATTTTGAAAAAGCATTGGTTACTTAATCTTTAACATATTAAGTATTCAGCAATAGCAGATTTAAATGAATTCCTACTGTGTAACATAACCTCAAACTCATATTCATCTTCACTGTTCATTTTGGTGAAACAGTTATTTACCTAAAGAATAACATAGGCAATCAAAATGTCTATAAAAAGATATCTAAATAACGTCCATTACAGTTACTGATAATTATTGCAGATACGGTTTACTACAATTCTGGTGAGGAGGACAACAATAAGCTTTTACTTTAGTACTTCAGAATGGAATGACATTATGGAATATTAAGACATTGTGACATCACAGTTATTGAGCGCCATAGTTGTTGTATTCAGTTTCTGTACACAGAAACTGAATATAGATTAGGGTAGCTTACTGTTAATGACATAAATGTAGATGTGGTAATCAATGATAATACCAACTAAAGAAATATTGTGATGCACAGTATGGGTCATTTATATAAACCATAGCTTATACTGTACATTCATATAAGCTGCCTACATGTTTGAAAATTGTAATCATGGGAAACTACCAGCGCCATCAGTCCATCAAACATTTAAACTGCCTCTACCACAAATTGACTTTAAATGATATGGCATAATTGGTAATAATAATAGACGGCAGTTATTTAGGGTAGCCTAATAACAGCATAGAGCAACAGTTTGTCAACAACAGTTGAACAAAGATTTAGTTCAGAGCTGATCACTGGCTTTGCTTGCTACGTTCAAAAGGTGACACTTCCAGATATCAGCACAGGCCTGTCCGAGATTGCTTTCGAACCACATGAACCCAAATCAACATTTATGGACTGACATAGAAAAGAAGACTTAACCTTTTTAAGTATTACATTAAATAAAATACCACATACCGTAAGCCTTACCTGAGAATTCGGTTATTTAAATAGGCAAATTCGTTGTGTTTTTCTTCTTTTCTTGCAGTAAATTATTCAACGGAACGCGACGTTGGTCGTACCGTGATCGAGGTCAAATAACTTCTGGTGACTCCAAATGTTGTCTTTTCATTTATAATATTAACTTTTGACGTATCCATTATGACGTATTTATTCCAACTCAATTAACTCAATTAACAGATCCGTGCGGTTTTATTGTCAATCACTGATGGTGAAAAATAACATTACAGTTCAACAAACAAACAATAACAAGAACGAAAATAAATACATAATTTAATCAAAACTATAAGGATACCAATAACTGTAAATATAAACGAGTCAACAGAAGAATCTAGTGCATTTAGAAAGGAAGTAACTCAAAACTGGAGAAAAAATATGTGAAGATGATGTTGACGAAGTATAAAATTGTTTTTCTTTTTACCTGTAAGATTAAAAACTCTCTCTTGGAAGTCGCTTTGGATAAAAGCGTCTGCTAAAATGCATAAATGTAAAACTCCAGTCAAACCATATAACTGCAAACAAAACGACTGTGGATCACAATGTTTTACAAAATGCCTGTTTATCCCTGATAAATTAAACAGATATTAAAAAGAAGCAGTTACTCTTGGGTTTTATTTCCATAGGGAGGCGCCTTCAATCATACTAAAATCAAATCACACCCTTTTATTGTCACTCAACCATACAGGACTGCAACAGAGGGTGAAAGTCGTGGGTGCAGGTTCAGGCAAATAAGCAATATATAACAATTATAACAACATGATCTTCTTATTTACACAAAACGCAATTTACACATCCGTTACACAACACAATGTACAATATACACCTAACAAATTACAATATGTATAGACAATACACAGGTACAATAAAATACACAACACAATATATGCAGTTGAGGGCAGTGCTGTTGCCAAACCAGGCAGCGATGCAGCCAGTCAGGAGGTTCTCCAGAGTGCTGGTGATGAACATCGTGAGGATGTGGTGGTTCATTCCAAATTTCCTCTGCCGTCTCTAGAAGAAGAGGCGCTGCTGTCTCTTCTTCACAACAGCCTCAGTGTGGACAGACCATGTGACTTCCTCAGTGATGTGGACAGACCATGTGACTTCCTCAGTTATATGGACAGCAAGGGACTGGGAGCTGTTGACTCTCTCCAACTGTTCTCTGTCTTTGCTCCTGAAGTCCACCACAAACTCTTTGGTCTTACTGATGTTGAGGGAGGGTTGTTTTTATTTATTTAGAAAATTTACCTAATCTAGTATAACCTGTGGTTTACCTCCTTCTCACATGCCACACCACCCATGGGTCCATTCCAACTTTCAAGCAAAACCTGCACCTTACAAGCACACACAAACACATGCACACTCAGCCTAGTTTCTGTTCTCTTAGTTTTAAAATAAAAATATTTTACACTTGTGATGAAGATGGCTTTTCTTTTGTAGTAAATTAAAGTCTATCTACGCAACCACAGAGGCAAAGTAATCAGTATATTTAATCATTTAGCAGACGCTCTTATCCAGAGCGTAAAATGTGTAAAGTAGAATGTGTTCACTTCACACACGCAAACACATAGAAACCGTAATAGGAGCACACAACCATCTTAGAGATGGGTGGTTTTCTGAATAGTTTAGAATGACACGTTAATTGGACATTAGAAACTGAAAGTACTGAAAGTAAAGGTGTTGACTTCATCTGGAAATAGATCTGTAGCACTGTGTTTGAAACACAGCACAGTGTTCGAAACACAGTGAACTCCGCCCAAAAAGTATGTTGTTGCACTGAGATACAGTATGATATTTATTTTGATTAGTACAGTGTACTATGAATATCTTTATTTAACATGGTAGTAGGGTTTGTTATTTTTGCACTCTCTAGTTAGAATAAACACCGTTCCTTGGCACTAACCACTGAAAAAAAACTGTTAGAAACAGCATCTTTTATATGGATCAAATGTAAAGGGGATGTAAATATTGAAGATTTATTATTTAGAAGAATAATGAGAGTCAGAACTTTCCCCTTATCTCTCCATTATTCCTCGCAAAAGCATCCAGTATATGAAAGGTAGCATAATGGAGAGAGGTGGACTTGGAGGCCATCCTTCTGCCAGACAGGGTAAGGTGGTAAGATAAGGTCTGCAGGGTAAAGTGTGTGAGCCAGTAGCAGGTGTACTTTAGGTGTTCTGATAGCTACAGTTTTCAAACAACCAGTTTGTCAGACCAAGCTGAACGAACCTTTACAAAACCTTGTTCCAAACAGCAATAACAGTGTGAAACTGACTCAGGCCAAAGCACCAAGAGATTCAAACTTAAATATATCCTTTTTAATGACGAAACTAACCTAGTGATAACTACAAGCCGTTAGTATTGTGTCTCTTTCACGTTGTAATAGGCCACCTTCACTGCTCAGTTAGAAGCTTGTTATACAAGCAATCAATAAGTCAATCAGGAACATCATATTCTAATCAAGCATCTTGTTAAAAAAAGAAAAACAATTTTAAAAGTCATACAATGTCTCTTTAGGAACATTGAGAACAGTGACAACATCGTAGCATTATTTGTCATCTCACATTCTTGTTTCTTGGTCCACATTCCTATAGTGACTGTGGTGTACTTTATAAGGAAGTTGTTCCCAGCTTAATGTTCAGTTGATCACCTGCAGATCCAAGATGAAGCTGATCCTGACTCTCTGCAATACCTGGGCTCTTCTCCTCAAAGGGTAACCACAACCAAGGAGGTTCTCAATCATTTACATGAATGATGGTGGGATGCAGGTGGGAGGAGGTTCTAAGTATGGTTTTGATTATGTCCTGACTGGATATATTCTATAGACTATTTATAATCAGTTTCTTTAAAAATGGTTCTAAATGTCTATTTGTCTTATTCTGTTTTTACAGTGGAATCATTGCAGTGTTCATCATGTGATCCACCATGCACAAGTGAAGTTTTAACCTCTTGTGACTCAGGCTCAGCATGTATGACGTCTACTGTGTTAGGTAAGGTTATTTATCTTTTTTCAAGGCCTTGGTTCTGTAGCGGTTTTTGTGTTTCAAAACCAAAACTGAAAAACGGGAAAATGAAGTTTTTGATTGTTTTGTTATTGTAATATTTTGATTGTGGAATTCTGGTGGAAATGTGTAGGTGCAGGCGCATCTAGTGCACAGTTCAAGATGGCTACAAGGCTTCATTGTTTTTCAGGGGATTTCCTGCATGTACAGGCACAGGTAAAACTCCTTTCCATGGTCGACCCTCACCTGGTCCCACATCCCATTGTTGACTACTGCACATCTGGAACGAATGTATATGTTAAAATAACATGTCCAGTTGGTGCAACAGTCATACACAAATCCATTAAATGCATTAGACTAAATGATATACAATGCATAGACCAGACATACTGAAGATACATTTAATTTGCAAAACACAATTTCAAATTTATTAATTCAGTGCTTGATAGGGAGCGCTAAAAAGCATGTTTTAAATGGAGTGTTGATACTAAGCATGTCTGGCTTGGTAGCTGGCCAATGCCTAAAGAGGTGCCTAATTGCGGAGAGGGGTACTGTGTGTAAGTGATGTCCGCAGACAACCCCTGTGGATAGAGGGTAGTGTGAGTTTAGATATAGTGACATGGAGGAGAAAGGGGAATAGGTGAGATTCTCTGCAGCGCTGAAGCATGTGATGACAGCTAGGAGGGCAAAAATGTTCTACAAAGCAGAAATGGGGTGAGTGATAGCTGTCAATCATCCCTATGTGCTCCTTTGTTAAGAGAAACAATATTACTTTTGCTTTGCATAGTATAGTACTCACCTGTATACCTCATCATAAATACAAAAATTATTTTTAATGGGCATGGTTGCATTTGCCATAATTCTGGCCACGTGGGTTGCCCCAAACATGCACATTTTTTATTTTGGTCCATGTGTTTCATATGGCCCATGTATTTGGCATGGCAGGGGATGGGATTTATATTATGACACCCTTTTTAAATAGAAGAGGAATATGCTTAACGCTGATTCGTCGGTCCTTCAGTGCATGCATATGTAATGACATAATATGAATAACAAAAAATGAATATCAATTTGCCAAAGTTAGGCTGCTTACATGTCGTTTTCAGCAGCATGTAGTCGTGAATAGGATAAGACTTGATTATGTGATTTTGGCGAAAAAAGTTCCACGCATTTGGGAAAAACCAAACTTGAATTGAATTTATATGCCTTGATTTTCTGTTTTCCCTTTCCCCTTCTGGTTTCGAAACAGAAAAACTGCTACAGAATTAGTGATTTCTGTTGTTCTTTTTCCCTGTTTTTCCGTTCTGGTTTTAAAACAGAAAAACCAGTTTGTTTTTCGGTTTTTCCGATTTGGTTTTGAAACGGAAAAATGAAAGAACGAAGGGTACACGGATTCATACAATACTTATGTATATTCAATTCTATTAGCGTTTCATTTAGTGTCAAAAATTAGAACATTTTAATAGATGTTCTTATTTGTGTCTCAAGTTGGAAACGCTGTAATAACTAAGGGCTGCAGAACAGCCTTCGGGTGCAGAGGACCTCTGAATGTTCCGCTGGCCTATTCATTCAACATCGGTTACTTCCGGCGGTCTGAATCTGTTCTCTGCTGTGACTCAGACAGCTGCAACATCGCGACTCAATCTGGTAAGAACTCCTTTTAAATTCTAAAGTTGTCACTTTAGCTAAACCATGTCAGCTAACAACAAAGTAGATACATATGTTTTAAACAGTGTGTCAAAAGTCAGAACTATTTCTGAACTACTTCAAATCAAACAGTGTTCTCACACTATTAAGAGTATGTGTTTGTCTTCGAAGAATCAATACTGTGGAAGAATGGGAGGTGGATACGGACAGTTAGGAATCTGAAATACAAGTACTGAGGGGTAACTTGGACATTTTTAGTTTAGCAAGTTGACTGGCTAGTAAAAACTGCATACAGATGGAGGAGACAATAATGAATAATACTGAAACAGAAGAGTACATTAGATATGTTGTGGTCTGTGTTTCTTTGCAGTTCCAAGTTCAGTGCCAAATGGCCTACAGTGTGATTCCTGCAGTAGCTCCTCAGACAGTGTGTAACACCCCGGCATTGTGTGTCGGACTGAAGGATACATGTGTTGTGGCCAATGGTGAGTGTCTTAATGATGAAATTATCATGAGCATGTGTTGAAGTACTAACTGTAGAACCCTGTATGCACTGATGAGAGGGTCAATATGTTTGGTCTTTCTTCTTTTACAGCTAACATCGGTGTCTTAAAGGGCTGTGTATCTTCAAATGTGAGCACTGTGTCTCTTCTGGTCGCTATTTTGCCTGGTCTAACCATTGATCAGATTTCTTGCACTCTTGAGATGAATTCTACAGCTCCCACTACTGGTCCGGTGTCTACCATATCCACCACTACTGATCTGGTGACTACCACAGCCCCCATTACTGGTCGGGGGACTACCACAGCCCCCACCACTGATCTGGTGACTACCACAGCCCCCCCTTACTGGTGCTGTGACTACCACAGCCCCCAATAATGGTCCAGTGACTACCACAGCCCCCACTACTGGTCCGGTGACTACCACAGCCCCCACTACTGGTCCAGTGACTGCTACTGCCCCCACTACTGGTCCAGTGACTACCGCAGCCCCCACTACTAATCTGGTGACTACCACAGCCCTCACTACTGGTCCAGTGACTACCACAACCCCCAATACTGGTCCGGTGACTACAAAAGCCACCACTACTGGTCCGGTGACTACAAAAGCTACCACTATTCGTCCTGTGACTACAAAACTATTGAAGGTGTCCGAATATTACAAAACACACGTGAAAGTTGTCGTGTGTGAGTCTGGCCAATCATGAAATAGCTGTGTCGTCACTTGAACCAGTGCAGTTGCTCTTGAGAAAATGCGCTCGGCTTCTCGAATCGATCTCACGGTACTTTGATGGCGACGTCACAGTGACATCCTCGGCGCCGTCTCAAGTCGGACAAAGAGTCTAACCAGAATTCACTGTTTCAAGTCAGCCGCCAGCAGCCGGCTGCAGCGCCGCATGAAGTCATGTCGAACGCACCTAATGACTGTGGCTAGCAAGTTAGCCACCGTTAGCTTCACTTTTCGCCACAAAAACGTAATTTCTACCAAACCGTGTAACGAAACGTAATACCCAATACAAGCAACTCAATCACTACCAAGACGAAACTTTTGACACCTAGGTTGTCTATGTAGTCCAAATATTGACAAAGTTTTAGGGGTGGAAAAAGAAATAATAATAAATATATATGCGAGATAACAAAGGTTGAGCTCTTGCTGAAGGCAAGCACACCCAATTAAGATCTACAACAATAGGTGCGTTCGACATGGACTGCAGCTGCATGAAACGACCGGCGAGAGTAGCCGCTTGCAGTCGGGGAGGAGTTGAAAACGGCTCTGTGAAGTCGGACATTTCAGCTTCTCGTGGTTTGCTGCGTTGAGGTCAGTCACGGCCGATTAAGCGCTGTTTGCTTACTTTACTTTATTTATAATTAAACATACTCTTTCTGTTAGTGAGGAGGCGGAGTAAAACCCTTCTTTCAATATATTTTTTATTCAATTAAACTGTTTTGTCCGGATCCGAATAACTACAAAACACGCGTCAAAATTGTCGTGTGTGATTCTGGCCAATCCCGTGAACCCGTGCAGTTGCTCTTGATAAAACGCGCTCGGCTACACAGACCGCAGTTTTCGAATCGATCTCACGGTACTTTGATGGCGACGTCACAGTGACCTATCCTTGGCGCCGTCTCAAGTTGAACAAAAAGTCTAACCAGAATTCACTGTTTCAAGTCAGCTGCCTGCAACCGGCTGCAGCGCTGCATGAAATCAGTCCATGTCGAACGCACCTTATACGTGGAAAGATCCCAAATCAAACGCGGCAAATCTGGAGCAGACCGCAGACGCCATGTTGTCAGAGCAATCAGCTGCACTTGCACTGGTGGTCACGGTCAATCGCTACATCTCCAAGGCAACCGCTTGTTGCTAGGTCCGTAAACGTTTGTTTACCTCTGCGAACTTCCACGAGGTATACAAACGGATTTGTTAAATTTTGAGAACGTACTCTGGACCAATAAGAACAGCGTATTGGTCTAATTATAATATTAGTATAAAGTTCCACAGCAACCCCGTTTTCCATTACAATCTGTCATGGCGTTCACTTCATTCGCACAGAGGTGATTGGACGGCACCTTTACCTTTGCCGTTTTGTTCTAAAGCATCACCAGTTTCACCGGCAGGTGGTGAAAAAGCGGCCAGAAGTCAAATACAAAAAAAGATCATCCATATGGGGCTAATTATGTGAGTATCAGTCCAGTACAGATCGAAAATAGCCCCATTCCACATTTTGCTGTGAAAAATACAAGCGCTAGCACCAATATGGCTGAGTGAAGATTGTGGATTATCTTCTATTATTATTCTGTTTTATTGCCCCTCCTTTTTTGTTGACTCGCGAACTGAAAGCAGGTATTTCAGGTATACCTCTGTTCCCTCAAGCGGAAAATAAGTAATTGGTAGCATCACCCAGAAACTTGTATCCTATAGAACTGTAATTTAAAACTATCAACAAATGAAGTTTGCTCAAACAGAGTTCAAATTCTTTCATGCCCCTCTTTAAAAGGAAGTCTTCAAGTTTATTTAGCTATTTGTAAAAGATACAAGTATAGGTTCACTGGAACCTAGGTATAGGTTTCTTGTCCTGATCCTTAGGCTACAACAGATTTACAGCAGTCTAACCTAAAACCCATGTTTCAAAATCTAAATCATAATAAATGTGATCGAATCATCCAAACATTGGATACTATACGATACTGTAAAACATAACCTAAAGAACTCTTAATTATTTGTCTCAAAACATATCAGGATGAACAGTTAGTCGCTGTAGGCTACATCCCGAGGACAGTAATGTATGTTGTAGACATCCCATGGTTTTACAGTTTATGGATTGTCTGCAGCACAAAGGTGAAGGGCAGGCTAAGGTCGCTAAGCTAAAACCTCCAAACCTTTCACATCCCGATGACAACCAGCTTTTCTCCCACCACACCAGATTACATAATCAAATTACAAGTGAGAGACACATCCAGTAAAGTGCATATCTATCAGTAAAAAAATTAAATAACTGGTGCATTCATTAACTATGCTTATGCATGATTTTATATTGTGGATGCATTCTGGGAGAGATGCATACGAAGCAGCCATTAATATTGTTAATGAATGAATGCATGTCATCTTCTGGAAGGTTTTCTAATCCAGTGTAATCCCAGCCTGATGAAACCAGATAGAGAGGAAATATTGGCAAAAGAGAGGGATTAGTGACCATGGAGTCTGGGGATCCCATGTGATTTCAGCACAAGCTCAAACACACACGACCACACACATGCAACATATTCAGGCATGCATGGCATCTGACTGAGGCACTTTGGTCCATTCAACATTTTGCCATTTGAAATATCTCAGATTACATGGACGATGCACTGTGGTCCTGGGTTGTGTGTGACTTGATGTAGGATTGGATTTGTAAAGTCAGCCGACATTGCAGTTTGCATGCTCAGGATTATTCTGTGGGCATATGCCTCAAAGTGATTTTCATGGTTCTTCTGTTCTACATTTTACTTCTCTATTTACAGGAAACAATTCAATGCCAGACTGTAATCTCTCCCCTCCCCTCTTCCCTCTTTATCATCACTCTCTCCATCTCATACTCTCTCTCTCTCGCTCTCTGTGTCCCTATCCATCACAAATTAAATGTTTCCCGATGCTGATTTTGCCATCTAATGTAAAAAAAAAAAGAAGAAAAAAAGAAACCCCATGGCTCGGTCAGTTCTGGATGTACGTATGTGGAGTTAGCTAAAAACAAATTTGATCCATTCCATTCTCTCTAATTTCATTTCCTCATCTCAGTAAGGCCATGACGCATTTTACTGCCTGTCCCAAAGGACGATCCTTATTCTGGGTTTTGCTGAAAGCATGAATCGTTATTTTGATTACACCAAACATTGTTTCAATTAAAGCGTGTTCTTGTCCTGTGCGAGATAGAGGAGAGGGTTGAACTATGGCAGAAGAAAAGACAGGAGACAATGAGAATTTGTGTCACCTTTCCTGACTGACACAGACGGAGTCATGGCAACAGCCGTTGGTGGACAAAGTGACCTGAATCACAAGTTATGGGTCAGTAAAAGATTAAAGCTCCTCTCCGCAAAAAAATACATGCAAAATCATTTTGAAGCTTATCTTGAATAATGTTTCTATCTTTGAGAAGCCTTTTGGGAATGTGTAGTTGGTGGTTGGTTAACATACGCATAGCTGTCCACTATGAGTCCTGGGATGGTGATGAATCCTTTCTGCCAGTACAAAAACCCACATTTGCAGTACAACTCTAACATGACCAATTGAAAATAGAGACAACTTCCTGGAAACAACGGATTGCTCCAACTGTCCAAGCAACTGGATTTCTGCCAATCCCTATTGATCTTTAATCATCTCAATCATATAAAACTACAATTGACTTCATGGAATAGTTATGATCTTCAAAGCCTATACACACTGCTTATGCATATCATGAGGTGTGGTTGGACAGAAACTTTGTGGCTGCACTGTTTATACTATTAAGGCTATTAAAATAAAATAAAAATTCTCCACTTAAAGAACTTTTGTTTCGACCACACACAGTATGTGGATGAGATTATATCCTATATAATACTAAATTGACAAGATTCAGAAACACAATTCAGAAGATAAATGTATTTCTGAATATCACTATTCACTTGCATGTTTCTGTTTCAAGATGATTTTCAATTGGATTGCCTACACTTGAGCAGATTATAAACTGTGACCCAAAACTGACAGCAGTAGAATCAAACTTTCTTATCCTCTGTATTTTCCAAGACAATAAGGCAGCCAGTATTACCATGCCTTTTCTCAATTTGTGGGTAGCTTTTGTGTAATATTGTTCATGGATATTTAATCCAGTCTCAGCCCCCTTTAATATAGTGCCACTCTAACTGGATTGGGGATGTTAACCCCAAGGACAATACTGACAGCTGTCACAACCCCCTGGCGGCTGGCTGGGGAACAGGGACCACGCAGGGGAGAGGGCTGGGCCTCAGCAGGGTGGAGCACGGAGGGAGGGGATGCCTGGAAAGTGTCATGATCTTCTTAGTTCAGAGCACATCACCACGCGGAGAGAGCAAGAGGAAGGACGGTTCAGTCCGAAAGTGTTTCAAACGTGAAGCGCCAAAAAGAGATCCTCCTGTTGCCTCTCGTCCGTGCAGTTTGTTCCGCTTCTTCTCTCTCTCTTTCTATCATACTGGTCATCCTCAACCTTCCTGCCTGGATTTGGGCTGTAAACATATGGGTTGGTGATCGGGAGAGGACAGGGGATTCGTCATGGCCGTGGCTCTGGATGCGGTGTGGGTGAGGGTGAAGAACGTGTGCAAACAGAATGGACTCCTCATCCTGTCAGTGCTGGCTGTGGTCATAGGGTGCCTGCTGGGGTTCTTCCTCCGGACCAAGCGCCTTACAGAGCAGGTCAGTCTCCCGCCCTATTCCAGAACACCTGTGACCCTCAGACCTGCCTGCCCTCATAGCCCTCCCTGTAAACATGTCCAGCCAAAGCTGTCACCTGTACACACTCTGCCATGACATCTCATCCTGACACTTTTAACAAAGTGTGATCACCGTTTTTCCAACATCAGTCATCTGTAATGTGTTCTTCGTAAACAGGTTTGTCATGGATTTTGGATGTATGGATTGTTACAATTCCACACCCATTCTCCTCCGAAAGAATGTTTGATGCATTCAATGTTTTCAGCAATTTGAATACATATAATACTGTAGTTTGGTCTATGAAAGGACAGAAGTGGCTTTACTCGAGTGATATTTAGTTTTCTTGAGCATAACTTCTTCTATGTGACTAAAACTACAGCAAATTCTCAGAAAGGTCAACAAAATAGCCAACAGGGACTTTTCTTTGACAATGGAGGATTACCATCCAATCAAACAAATGCTTTCAGTAATTGTACATTAAACAGGAGTGCTTCTCTGCACATTAAAGAGAAACTGGAGTCCTTGTTTTCAGTCAAATTAGAAAGAGCTTTAATCATTTCTGTAGTAGAGCTGTGGGGTGGAAAGGAAGGGGGAGGCAATCAAGCGTGACTAGTTACAGGTGACCCTCATTTAGGCGCCCAAACATCGTCACATTGTGACGAGAAGAATGCCTCACCTAAGAAATCGCAAATGTTATTTGTACTCATTTAAAAGTCACCAACACATGCCCTTTTCTGAATTTTGGATTATTTACTAATTACCTATTGAGGGTAGTGTCATTCAGTTCAGCTAAAATAAAAGAGGCAGACATCAAGGAACAAAAGATGTGTTGCAACAGAGGCCCACATTAGTCTCTGACAAACAACAACACTCATTTCTGTCCTTTAAGCTTGTCCCACTCTCTCTTGGTCTCTTCCAAAAGGTGAAAAGAGGTGAAAAAATATATTTTCTCATGTGTATTACAAAAGCAAGCTTCGAGAACTCACTACTGACCCAGGTGTGCCAGTAATGATACACGTATCCAAGTATTGCCAAAAATATTGCAAAGGTGTACAGTACCCATGCCACCTGAGCAGTACATTACTAAAGCCTACTGTGGGCTCAGATTTAGACTTCTAATGCAGAGCATGTGTCCTTAAATAGTCCAATCTTTACTCAAAAATATTGATTCATTGATTACAGCAAAGAGTTCCTCCAAATTTGTGACAGAATTTCATTATGGCATTGTATATTCAAAGTAATTATTATCCATAGTCTGTATAGACTCCCATTCAAAATCCCCCAAAGCAATTGTTAATGTTTCCGCCTTTTCACAATCTCTTTATGCAAACCTTTAAACATTGATTGGGTAGAATTAAGAATATCCCTCAAAATGTGTAGCAATAGGGCTGTCTCAAATTATTTTGCGCAGTGCTATTCAAGGCTTATTCAGGTACCAGGTAATGTAGTTTACTATTACATCAGTTTGAAAGTTACTCAGTGTTTGACTGTTAATACATTTTCACATAATTTTAACTGACCCTTCATAGACTTAAAGCGAGGAAATAATTGGCTTAACATTGGATTCTAATGACAGAACCCATGGAACAGTGATTAAAGATTTGAAGCCATGGCTGCACAGTGCAAGCCTACTCTATTAATGACATCCTAGCTGTCAATTCCCACTAGATTATTACATGAAAAGATAACTATTGAATAATTACATGTTCTGATTTTTTCTGATTTTTCTTTAGCAATCTTTCTTTTCTTCTATTAGCTTCTTGCTGCTTCTTGCGGTTAGCCCTTAGGCCTTGTTGGCTTTGAGGTAGTGGTGTAGTTCTTACTAATACAGTTGCTAGCTAAGTTAGAAAGCTAGATAATCACTTACGGTTTATGAAATTTAATGCAGGGAAAATTGATTGCAGAAACCATTGCGACACCAAAGATTATTGTAACTGTTTAAGAAAGCAATTTAAAGTAGCCTATGACAAAAAATATTTGCACACACACAACAAAAACCTTGAAATAAGATTCTGCAGATTGAGAATGGTGCTAGCTGGGAAAAATCCAGAATTGTTTAACATTTCAGTGTGAAACATGAGTTATTCACTCAAAGGAAAGCTCCTGATATCAATAGCTGTTGTTTGGGGTAAAAACAATAAAACATTAGAAAATATTATAGTACAAACATACCGTGTAAATTAAGGTTTTTGAAATGCCTCCAAAAAAAGGATTTAAAATGACCACCAAAACTCTAACTCTACAAACACTATAACTCTTACACTTTTACAAAGACAACTGCAACAGCCAGTTAACCTACTTAGTGACAGAACTTGCAGTGTAAAAACTGTAGCAAATATCAAGTTATTGTGTCATTGCATTGTCCAATACAATGGTGTTGGGTTGTAGGCAACATAATAAAGATCTCAAGAGCTCAGACCAATGTACAATTACAGTACTCCTCCACCCAAAACACATTTTAATAAAACAAGTTAGGTATTGAGGCATAAGATCAGACAGATTTGAGGCCTAATACAACTACCATTATTGTTACATCCAACTCTCATTAAGGACTTGTGCGAATACAGTGATAGGGGCCAGAGATTTAGTCCAGTGTGATTCTGGCTGTGTTGTGTCACACTTGGCTGTTAAAAGCAGCACCATGGCTGCCCACTCGACTAGTCTTTTGGCAATGACTGTAGTTGCTGCTTATGCCACACACACACACACACTCACGCTAACACACATACATGGACACACACGCAGACTACACACATTTACACACACATGCACACATAACACACACCCACTCAAATACACACTCCAGAACATGCAAACACACATACGCTGGCCGTACGCAAGTGCTGATCCTGCTCTTACACAGCGTACTAAGCTCTCACTGCTTAATGCCGTACAGAAAAGCTCTTTAGCTGACATTATCATGTGCCAGCCTCTCTCTTTACCATACTATATTCCTCTATCTCTTCCGTGGACTTCCAATCTTTACAAGCAACACCATCTCTTTGATATCGTTATTCTCATTTTCCGTTTTGGGGGTCCATTTTAGCGATATTCCCTTAAGTTTTGTTCTCCCTTCATCCCCCACTTCTAATCCATTGGACCTGTCTTACCCAGGCTCATCTGTTCAGATCAACTTCAATTTTTTTCTTATCTTATTCTTCATTGTCAGCCTCACAAGCACTCAGTTTTAAGGTATACATCTTTTGGATTGCTCATAACATTTCGTCTTACTAATTAAAATGGTTTACGCCCAAATGAAAATGTTCCATATGTAGACATTTCTATTGGAACACTTAAACAATATTTAAAACAGAATTATTTAAGTAACATGAAAATGTGATTATTAGAAAATGTCATTACAGTAATCTTAAATTAATCTTTAGTACACTCAATTTTTTTTGTGCGTTATTTTTGTAGAATTCCATCCATTTATTGTTTTTTTCTCTCTTGTTCTTCATACAGCATTTTTTTTTACTTAAACATATATCAAACATTTACTAAAGATAGATTGCTGTGTTCCCTTCTCTTGTCATCCCTGTCTCTCTCATACACATCTGTTCTCTTTGCTTATTTCTTTGAAAATGCCCTGACATATGCACACAACGCAACTAAAAATGCCTTTTAAACGTCAGGCCCTCTCCTGTAACAATCTTCCATAGTTTACATCTGTAGTCAGGCAAGTCTGTATAAATCTAGGGTAGTAGGGAGAGAACCTGGCAGATAATTACACATTCAGCTAGATCCCAATTCTGTCCTCATGTTAAGGAAATTTGTCAAGCAATGTTTTTAAAAGACGAGTGCAAATGCACAAAACATCCAAGTGCATGGGTGCAACATTTGCCACTAGTCTCAAAATATAATCAGCCACAACATGTTTTCAGAGGCCAAAAATGTTCCCAGTAATGTCTGCCCAACCAGTCCAGGATTAGGAAAAAAGATCAGTAAGCTTTTATAACTTTCTATTTTTACTTGATTGAATGATTTGACTAAAAGCTTTCAAACCTCCTACAGCTCACAAGTAGGCACACTTCAGGCATCTCTCCCAACCCATCTCCACATACACCCAGTGCTGTCTTCTTTCCTCTTTTTGTTCTGTCATCCTCTCAATTTCTCTCTCTCTCTCTCTCTCTCTCTCTCTCTCTCTCTCTCTCTCTCTTTCTCTCTCTCTCTCTCTCTCTCTCTCTCTCTCTCTCTCTCTCTCTCTCTCTCTCTCTCTCTCACTCTTGCTCTCTCTCTGTCTCTGTCTCTCTCTCACTCTATCCCCTTTTTCTCTACTTCTCTCTCGCTCTGTTTTCCTATGTTCGTCTCTGTACCTACATCAGTCTCCCGGGATCTAACTCTGTTGACAAGTACTCAGACGACGGCTAGAGCCCTGAGCTCAGAGAGGGATTATTGCCCATCGACTCCCGTGGCAGATTCCAACCACTGTGCCACCAAAGTGATAGCTTAAGGGAAAAAAGCTTTTTCAAAGTTTTGGCAAACTACCAAGTCTACTCTGATAGAGTGAGGGAGTGGGTGATGACCGGGGTCTAGTGATGGGTCTGGTTGGACACTGGAGCGTTTTCATCTGGATCAAGGCCAAATTAGTGACGTAGAGACCTGGGGGGTTTAATGGAGATGTTTCATCCAGGATGTGCTGGAGCAACAGTAATTACTAAAAAGGATTTGTGCTTGACTTCCATCACTTCCTTCAGCTGTCACAAGAAGTTCTTTGTTATGAGTTCTTCCCCTGGTCCCTGTCTGTCTCAGCGTAGCATCATTCAGAGTCTGATCTGGAATGCTGCTTTGTTAGTGCACCAAAAGAAGCAATCAACCCTTGTGCTGCCGTCGGGTCACATGACCCAAAGGTTCATAACGAACCACTGTTGTGTTAACCTAATTTTACCCAATACAAAAACAAATAAAAAGTATTTTCTTTTAACTCATTCACAATGTGGGGGGTCTGAGACAGCCCGACAGTTAAAAGAAAATGCTTCACTTTGTTTTTTTATGCAGTAAAGTTGTCGCTATACGACGGTGGGTCACAATGACTGATGGGACAGAAGGACCCGAAGATAACACAAGGTTTAAATAAGATGCAGCATGGCTACAGAATAATCAAAAACATTTAATTTTCGATTGGACATTGCAAGCACATTCCAAGCATTTTAAAAAGCTTTTCAAAACAGTCAGCACACAACCCAAACCAGAGCAGAGGCTCAAAAGAAAAAATAACATGAAATATAATCAACTACCTTCATCAAAACGTACAATTTAACAACTATAGTTATAGTTTTTTTACAATTGCTAGGACAGTTTTTTCAATACCTTAAACAAGTTTTCTAAACTCTTAACACACCAACACACTATTTTCAAAACTGTTAATTTCATGCTCAAAATCACACATTGTAAACTAAACTCAAACACTAATTGTCATGACACAAAAATACAGTAAACATGACACCATGTCTACCAAACACTAACACACATTCTCTTTTCACAGGAACATAGTCAATCATAGCACAATGTCATAAAAAACACTAACATTAGATGGAATTACAGAAACTGCATTCATCTATGCAGGTATGTGTCAGGTCTCACAGTATGTGGATTATAGATTGTGTTTGCAATGCAGTTTCTTTTGAAGCCTCTCTACATTTGTGTTTTGTTGGGTTTTGTAAATGCATGCATTTTGTTTCTTTTGCTGCATAGATTCAGAACAAAAAATAAATGTCCCATCTCAGAGTAGCTTTATAGAATGTACGGTTACTGTATGGAAAAAAAGAAGACAGAAACATAATCGCTGCAGTAAAGAATTCATTTGCAACAGGACATTACTGCAAGAAATATGCAATATAGCTTCTATTTACAACACTACACTTGCTCTGGCCCTTCTCTGAGCACCACCACACATTCTAACTCCTCTCCCTCTCCCTTGCCCCACTCCTCTCCCTTGTCCTGGTACTTGTCTTCCTCTCCCTTGTCCTGGTACATGTCTTCCTCTCCCTTGTCCTGGTACTTGTCTTCCTCTCCCTTGCCCTTGTCCCACTCCTCTCCCTTGTCCTGGTACTTGTCTTCCTCTCCCTTGTGCAGGCATTACTGTATTCTTACTTTCTTGTGTTGCTCTATATAGTTTTTTTTCCACACCAGATCAGCCCAAAGAGTTCCTCTTTACTGTCTATACCATATGGTTGTGCGATTCAAAAAGAACCTCAACACCTGAGTGTTTCCCTAGTTGGGAAACAGCTGTGATGTACAGTATTTGCATAACTTCAGCTGTTTCTCAGTAGCAATTGAATAAAATACAGGGGATATAGTATTTGTGTTTCAATTCACAATATAAACAGCTGTTCACTTTGACTTTAGCCAATAATTTAGGTTTTGAACATGATGTTATCTGTTTTGCTGACAGTGTGAAAGCGTTGGTAAATTGGGCGGTACAAATCTATTGTTTTGGTCTTGGTTGAGCTTGTGTGTAAAAGAAGTTAAAGCATTTAAAATTTGTGTTTACTCTATGCATTTTGTGTCAAAGCAACAAGAAATGTGTCACAGTAATTGTACAGCCTACACAGATGAATGTTGTGCTAAATGTGTTAAGAGTTTAGGAAACCTGTTAAAGGTATTGAAAAAAAACTGTCATAGCGATTGTTAAAGACTGTAAAAGAAAATGCTTCACTTTGTTTTTGTATGCAGTAAAGTTGTCGCAATACGACGGTGGGTCAAAATGACTAATGGGTCAGAATGACCCGAAGATAACACAAGGGTTAAATCAGATATGGTAAAATATTTCATGCAGCATGGCTACAGAATAATCAAAAACATGTATTTTTTGATTGGACATTGCAAGCACATTCCAAACATTTTGAAAAACTTTTCAAAACAGTCAGCACACAGCCCAAACCAGAGCAGAGGCTCAAAAGAAAAAAGAATATGAGATTTAATCAACTACCTTCATCAAAACGTACAATTTAACATCTATAAACAACAGCTGTATTGTCTTTCTTCGTAAAACCTTTTGACAAAATTGGACTAAAGCAGAAATAATGCCACTCAAAAGCATGGAAATCCCGAGACAAAATACTTTTTTCATTTCGTCTTATGCAGTATACACTTGTCGAAGAACAAGGCCACATGTTTCATCAGCATCACAATAGATGTATTCCCTTGCAATGCAACGTCTCCACACAAGGTCTCTGATTGCCCACTGAACAACAAAGATGTTTTTCACACAGTAAGACTCAGAAGAGAACTACAGTTTTGGATGTGAATTTATTACTTGAGACCAAATAGGGTAATGTTTTGTTTACTGTAATATGATTTGCTCATCAATGAAATGCGCTTCACATTTCTAATGTGTATGAAAGCAATCTAAAAATAACTGCTCTGTAAAGACTGTGCTTTCTAGATTATAATGGATATCAAGTGGATCACAGTTCCATTAAACATACTTTTCACGGTCAATATGTGGACACCACTCAGTATTTGGACACCTGGTTGTTGAACCTCTCAGCATTAATATGGATTGGTTTCCCACTTTTGTGTGTGTAACTGCCTTGACTTTTCTGGGAAGGTTTTCAAATAGACATTGGAACATTGATGGAAGATTTGCTTCCATTCAGCCAAGAGCATTGGAGGTTGGTCACTGATGTTGGGTGATTGGACCTGGCTTGCAGATAGCGTAATAATTGACATTTCTAGAATTACATTTTATTGTTAAACATTACAGTATGTAACTGTAGAGCTAAAGTTTATTTCCCAAAAACCATGAAAAACAGCTAATTTAGTTATAATTGGCTTGATAATTGACTTGATTGGCTGCATATATCCATCCCTGACTTAACAACCCATCATTGGTGTCCATCCTATAATTCCCAAAGAATGGGTACAAATTGCTAGCCTGGCTCTGCCCTCCTACGTGCTTCTGTTGTGGCAACGCTGCTGAATATCCAGAAGTTAGAGTCATAAGGTAGGAGCAAGATCAATCTTTGCTGAGTTTTGTTGGTGGCCATGATGTTGTGGCCGTCCTCCCCATGGGGTTCGGGAAAAGTTTGATTTTCCAGGTAGCTAGTGGTGAAGGAGTTAGCTAAGGCGAACACTAGTGATCGGTTATGGCAGATCCAGAGTGGCTCTGGGCAGATCGAATAGTTTTAAACTTTAACAGAGTACCTGCCTTCAAGGAAGTTACAGTAACGCTTTTCAATGAAGCGATCCTAGACTCTCTGTACAAATGAAATGTACGAGAGTCTGGTTAGGACAAGGCTAACAAATTGCCCCAGACAGCCTCCAAGGTAATGTGGACAGTTTTCCCAGAAGGGAAGCAGCTATCGTAGCTGCAAAGGGGGAACCAACTTCATGTAACAATACTTTGGATAGAAGCGTCTGCTAAAATGAATAAATGTACTGTCCATGGTTTTGGAATGGGATGTCCAACAAGCTCATAAAAATTTGATGGTCAGGTTTCTTTTTGCCATAAAGTTTATCTTTGTGGTAGTTGAGAAGCAACACAATATGCTGACTGAACTTGAGAGGGCACAACTTCCTTGAGAAGAGTTTGGTAGATAAACATCCAACATCAAAAATATAGATATATTTTAAAAACTAAATGGACTTGCTGCTTATCCAGCCTGTATCATCTTAGTTGTTACCTTCACTTGTGAAAACGTAAACACTCCATCTCCCAGAAAATAGTTTACCTTGTAAACAGCAGAAAATCAGGGAGGTGGTAGGGGTTTATTCATCAGGAGGTATTCCTTCAAAGAGATTATTTAAATCAGCACATTTAACTACTGTTGATGAGGCAAGCAACGGCTTAGCTCACTCATCATAATTTCAACTGTTTACATGGTTTCATATGTACCATAATTATTACCCTCAATATACGAAGACATGTATGTCTTCTTTCATTCCTGCTTTACCTTTTGAGCGCTGTGAATGCTACTCCCATGTAATTTAAACATAATGGAAATGCATCCACATGGAGTGGATAATGGGATGAGCATGATCATAAAGAAATTCAAAAATAAATTCATATAATCATGCCTACAATCTAAGGGTGAATTATATTGGTGTTGTTTGCTTTTTCTACAGGTACACTCTTGCACTTTTTGAGGTTCATGTTGTTTTATTGTAACTTGTTTAACTATATGCTCTTATGGTTCTTCCCATTGGCACTTATTTGCTTTTCACAATGTATGTTTCATGTTTTGGCAACCCGCAATGTTTTGGGGCTATCTTAAAGCTCTCTCTTGGAAGTCGCTTTGGATAAAACCGTCAACCGTGCAAAATGAATAAATGTAAATGTGTTCATGCTCATTATACAGAACACTGTCTCCAAGTGTGTGAAGATAAAAGCACACTTTGGAGCTGAGCCTGATAATTCCATGATACTGTGGTGTCACAATTTCCATCTTGAATTGCAGGATACTGTAAGCACTGTTATCTAAAACTATTATTTATTTCCTACCTACAGGAGGTGAAATATTTCCAGTTTCCCGGTGAGCTCCTGATGAGGATGTTGAAGATGCTGATTCTTCCTCTTGTCGTGTCCAGGTAGATTCAATATTTCTTGTCAAATGCAACTCTTAATGCGTTCCACTAAATGATAACAGTCTGTCCACAGTCAAGGTTGAAAACTGAGATCTTAAAATGTTTTTTTCTTGCTTGGTGAATGTTTATTGTGCGTATTATGGCATGGCAGCATATGTAAAGTCATGTAATTTACAGTTGTCTTGATATTGTCAGAGGTGAAGACATTGTGTAATAGTCTTGTGATTGTAGCAGTAGATGTCTGGTGAAAAACCTTTTGCTGTCCATCTGTCTGATTTAAAATAATTGAGATGAATAATAATCTGAAACAAATGCTTGTTTCAACAAATATTATTAGTTTTGACCTGTCCAATACTGTCCTTTACGTAAAAAAAATAAGAGAACTGAATTACCAAAATAGTTTCCAGTAGCTGCTCAGATTACAGATTAGTCTACTGGACAGGAAGGTCTGACCAGTGAAAACCCTGAGTTAGGTAACCAGGGGCGAATCTAGGTTCCCTCTTTTTGGGGGGCTATGCCCCTAAATCAGTCGTTCTCAAAGTGTGGTCCGCCACTGCCCCCGTAATGGTCCGCAACGGCCACAAGTAAATCATTGCGACATTTCAAACATACAACTCAGAACGAAGAGAACACAGTCAGTAAAGGCCTAATCTATTAAAGTAAGCTACACATGTTTCGCATTCTGACACCGCAGCCTCTGCACGGGTTGTACCCGTAAATAGAGTTGGTTGGGTCCAGAACCCGTCTTTTCCAAAACCTTTTCTCAGATAGGCTACCGATAGCTGGGCCGGGCGGCCCTACCGCAACGATACGCGTCAGGTAGGATGGATGGGAACAGGGCCGGAGTGATGGCATCTCTAGACAAGGTTTTACCAATAAATAAAAAACGGCTGTTTATTTTACACAAAGCTCAAAAAACTATTCTGTACTCAAATAATGGCCAAAAATGTTCGCATTAGGTGTGGAAATCCCTATCTTGCATCACATCAAACCCATACGTCCTAGGTTTGGGATCGAATGTTTTCAACGTCTGGCTCGTGCCTGATTAACATCTGATCTTTTTTTTCTTAGCGGAAACCATAATTAGCAAAATACAATATCCCTTAGAAAATCATGTGCTGCTAACAATTGTATGGTGCCAGGTCTGGGTAGGAGGCATGTTGTTACGGGGATATACTATTTAGTTAGATGGTCCGCAAGTTTTTAGTTATTGGCGAAGTGGTCCTTGTTCTGAAAAAGTTTGAGAAACACTGCCCTCGATAAAACCTATAATTTTTCCTGTGACCCAGCCAAACTAGGGGGCTCTGGGGGCATGTTCCCCCAGAATGTTTTGTGAAAATATCCTTTTAGTAAATTGTATGGGTTTTAGGAAGAGAAATGAAATAATTTAGATTTATAATATGAAGACAAAAATATATAATTATTATTATTTTATTTTTTTGGGGGGGGGCTAATTCAACTTTGGGGGGGGCTCCAGCACACTAACATCAGATGGAATTACAGAAACTGCATTATTTTACAGTATATGTGTCAGGTCTCACAGTATGTAGATTATATATTGTGTTTGCAATGCAGTTTCTTTTACTAAAGCCTCTCTACATTTTAGTTTAGTTGGGTTTAGTAAATGCATGCATTTTGTTTCTTTTGCTGCAGAAATTCAGAACAAAATGGAATGGCCCATCTCACTGTAGCATTATAGAATGTATGGTTACTGTATGGAAAAAAAGAAGACAGAATCATAATTGCTGCAGTAAAGTGCAGTAAATTTGCAACAGGACATTACTGCAAGAAATATGCAATATAGCTACCATTTACAGTATACCCTAGCTCTAGCCCTTCTCTGAGCACCACCACACATTCTAATTCCCTCCCTCTTGTCCCACTCCTCTCCCTTGTCCTGGTACTTCTCTTACTGTCTCTTGTCCTGGTACTTGTTTTCCTCTCTCCCTTGCCCTTGTCTCACTCCTCTCCCTTGTCCTGGTACTTGTCTCCCTCTCCCTCATGCAGGCATTACTGTATTCTTACTTTCTTCGTGTTGCTCTATATTGTTCTTTTTCCACACAATATCAGCCAAAGAGGTCCTCTTTATTAGCCTGGGTGCCAGCCCAACTTCTCCCCACCCCCAAAAAAATTTGGTCGGGAAGTTTGGTCTGGAGGGTCTCGTATTGGGGACCAACTACAGAAAACCAGAATCTGGGCGAACCAATGAAATTGCCAGGGCGGGCTTTATACGATGATGGACAGATGATCAACAGTAACGTAATCACCAACGTCACAAAAAAGCGCTTAAGTTCAATTCGTTTTGAACAAACATGGCTACCGCTGGAGATCTGGGATGTTATGATTCTGCCATCGAGTCTGTTTTAGAAGACATCGACAGCGCATTAATTTTGAAAGAGGAACAGAGAGACGCAATCAAGGCATTTGTCAATGGAAAATATGTTTTTGCCGTCCTTCCTACGGGATTCGGTAAAAGTTTAATTTATCAGCTGGCCCCGATGGTTGCGAAGAAGATGGGACACAATGAAAACCCAGTGGCCATTGTGGTTTCTCCTTTTCTTTTGTGGAGTTGTAATCCTAAACGGAGAACTTGTTCGTATATGCATTGCCCTTTATTGTTTCACTCAAAAAGGTTGACCGTGTGAACAAGTACTCCCCCTACCCTTAAATTAACACCGGCAAAAATCGTTTGTATTCATTCTTCAAGCATACTTCAAGTCTGCTTGCAGTTTAGTTCGGTTGACAACAACTATGCGGCGTTTAACATACGTCACATACTCAGTTGCTATGATTGGTTGTATATCTATCCAATTGAGCGAAGAGGCATTTGTTTTCCAGGCTCGTTTGAAACACGCCCCGTAGTCAAAGCCCAACGGAGAGTTCTCAGACTCATATTCTGACTAGAATTATGAGTATGACAACGTCAGGCTACCTCTTTATATACAATATGGTCATGCGATTGAAAGAACCTCAACGCCTGAGTGTTTCCTAGTTGGGAATCAGCTGTGATTTACAGTATTTGCATAACTTCAGCTGTTTCTAAGTAGCAATCGAATAAAATACAGGAGATATTTGTGTTTTTCAATTCACAATATAAACAGCTGTTCACTTTGACTTTGGCCAATAATTTTGTTTTTGAACATGATGTTATCTGTTTTGCTGACAGTGTGAAAGCATTGGTAAATTGGGCAGAAAAAATGTATTGTTTTGGTCTTGGTTGAGCTTGTGTTAGAAATGTGTTAATTGTACAGCCTACACAGATGGATGTTGTGCTAACTGTGTTCAGAGTTTAGGAAACTTGTTAAAAGTATTGAAAAAAACTGTCATAGCGATTGTAAAAGACTGTAACATTATGTCAGGGGAGGATTATAAGACCGCGATTAGACGTGCTTTAATTCCCTGATAAATACCGAAGTGAACATTACCGTTTCCGTCACACTCGATAATTTATGTTGGCAACATTCTCAGCCTTTACATCGCTAATGTTACACACCATGGACATGCACTGAGAACTGACTAAATGCTTTTTGGCACAGAAATGAAGACAAGTCATTGCAATTGTATCTGGTCTCCTTTATTGCCTACAAACAGAAATCTAACTATGAGTATTTAGCCTATATATTGTTCCTACAATTAACATTATTCACCTGTGACCATATAACTGGTGTTTCAGAAAATGTCAAGATCAAGAATCAATTTTTTGATCAGCCTTCCTAAGCTTTTGCCCTAATACACCATATCTTGGTCAGTTTTTTGCACTTGCTTCATGAGATGCAGTTTGTACAAATCCTTTACTGGTAACTGGGAATACATTAGATGCAGTCAATTCCACAGTTTTAAATGCAGAATTCACCTGCCATTAATTGAACATCTCACTGTGTGCAACTATGCAGGCTGATGTACCCCCCCCCCCCCTCCCCTCCTGGCAATGCCCATCCATGCTCTATTCAACAGGATCAGAATGTGAAAAAATATTTTTTATTCATTATCCTCATCATTTCAGTGTACATTTAAAACTGACAATTCCAAGACTGTAAATAAAAGTAAGCTTAAATGGGGAGAGAACAACCAGTAGCTACCATACATAGGCTTCTCATGTTGTTTAATTGTAACTTGTTTAACTACATGCTCTTGTGTTTCTTCCCATTGGCACTTATTTGCTTTTCAAAATGTATGCTTCATGTTTTGGCTACCCACAATGTTTCTCATTGTTTATGATCATTGACCTGCGCACTTTTTTAAAGCTCTCTCTTGGAAGTCACTTTGGAAAAAGGGTCTGCTAAATGAATAAATGTAAATGTTATGTGCCACCTTCTTTGCGGCAGCAGTCAACATCTCTTCATCACCATAATCATCATCATCCTCCTGTGATGAAAAGCATTCTGTTCGGGGTTACTGCTACTACAAGTTGAAATAGGCACTGACTGATGTTTACTTTGTATCATGTCAAATATAATAAAAACCAAGGTGAGGTAGGCTACAAGCACAAGCTCATAGGCCAAAGCAAGATATGCCTTACCGGTTAGTAGTTTGTTTTAATATTAAATGTTAAGCTACTGCCAAGCTACTACCGCCTGTGGGATGCACCTACGTAAACATGATATTTGATTCAATTCCATACATTCCACCACTTTTTCACCTGTAATATTAACGAACAGTGTGGTTAAATGTTCAATGTATGGACTGGCTACTACATTCAAATGTGTGCATTGACTCGGCCAGCAATTGTCTCCCATTTTAGGGTGAATCAAATCGGAGTTCAGGGTGACAGTTTGTTAAACCCGGTTTCTGGAATACCCCTCAGGTCTGACAAGCATACCTATAGCACAAACAATTGATAATTGTTCTCAATTTGAAATGTACAGTTGTTATTAAGGTATACCACTTTATGCCTTCCCTTTATTGTAAGTAGTGCAGTTTCCCTCGTCTGAAAAGTCAGCCTGTTCTCCAATTCAACATGTTCAAGTCTTTTATTTGTCAGGTGCACAGAGCAACACAAGGTTAGACTGGGCACTGAAATTCTTAAGACAAGACAACGCAAGCACCTGGCATAACATAACATATAAGTACACAGAACAAATTTACATCTATGCTGAGCTTAGATAAGTGAACTTCCTAAATATACAGATAGCAAGCATGCTTGTACAGTGCCCTCCAAAAGTATTGGAACAGTGAGGCCAATTCCTTTATTTTTGCTGTAGACTGAAAACATTTGGGCTTGACATCAAACGATGAATGTGAAACCAGAGATCAACGTTTCAGCTTTTATTTCCAGGTATTTACATCAGGATCTGATGCACAAATTAGAAAATATCACCTTTTTGTTCGAACCCACCCATTTGTCACGTGAGCAAAAGTATTGGAACATATGACTGACAGGTGTGTTTTGTTGCCCAGGTGTGTCCTATTACATACATTATTCAATCAATAAATACCACTGAATGTCTACACTCAGGTTCAGATTGGGTAAGATAGGTTTTGTCTATGCAGACTGTATTCAGAGGTGAAAACAACATGAAAACCGGAGCGCTGTCTTTGGGTGAAAAACAAGCAATTGTGAGTCTCAGAGAAGATGGAAAATCAATCAGAGCCATTGCAGAAACATTGGCCATAGCCAGTACAACCATTTGGAATGTCCTGAAGAAGAAGAAAACTACTGGTGTACTAAGTAACAGACGTCGAACAGGTAGACCAAGGAAAACATCAGCAGTTGATGACAGAAACATTGTGAGAGCTGTAAAGAAAGACCCTAAAACAACTGTTAGTGAGATCAGCAACAACCTCCAGATGGCAGGAGTGAAGGTATCACTATCTACTGTTCGCAGAAGACTTCATGAACAAAAGTACAAGGGCTACACCAGAAGATGCAAACCACTCATTAGCAAGAAGAATAGGAAGGCCAGGCTGGAATTTGCCAAAAAGTACAGAGATGAACCTCAAAAATTCTGGGACAAAGTTTTATGGACTGATGAGACAAAGATTAACTTTTACCAAAGTGATGGAAAGGCTAAAGTTTGGAGAAAGAAAGGAACTGCTCATGATCCCAAACACACAAGCTCATCTGTGAAACACGGTGGAGGTAATGTCATGGCTTGGGCTTGCATGGCTTCTTCTAGGACGGGCTCATTAATCTTCATTGAGGATGTAACACATGATGGCAGCAGCAAAATGAACTCGGAAGTCTACAGAAACATTTTGTCTGCCAATTTAAGGAAAGATGCAACCAAACTGATTGGCAGAGCCTTCATCATGCAGCAAGATAACGACCCAAAACACACTGCCAAAACAACAAAGGAGTTCATCAGGGGCAAGAAATGGAAGGTATTAGACTGGCCAAGTCAATCTCCAGACTTAAACCCTATAGAGCATGCATTTTACCTGCTTAAGAGGAGACTGAAGGGAGGAACCCCACAAAACAAACAACAACTGAAAGAGGCTGCAGTGAAAGCCTGGGAAAGCATCAAAAAGGAAGAATGCAAAAGTTTGGTGACGTCAATGGGTCACAGACTTGCTGCAGTTATTGAAAGCAAAGGATTTGCAACTAAATATTAAGTCTTATTCACTTAAATATGTTTTAAGTATATCTGTTCAAATACTTTTGCTCACATGACAAATGGGTGGATTCAAACAAAATGTGATATTTTCTTAGTTGTGCATCAGATCCTGATGTAAATACCTGGAAATAAAAGCTGAAACGTTGATCTCTGGTCTCACGTTCATTATTTGATGTCAAGCCCAAATGTTTTCAGTCTACAGCAAAAATAAAGGAATTCGCCTCACTGTTCCAATACTTTTGGAGGGCACTGTATATCATCTGGCAAAACAATCATATGGGGGTATTGTTCACTAAGTTAAGCTCTGTTCTATGCTATTGTGGAGGCTGCAAATCACTTTTGTGTCATGATTTGATTAAAGGAGTATTGTGTATCTTCACGAATACCTGTAACCTTTAATGGTGAGTTAACATAATATGTTCAGAAGCCAAGCAGAGGTCAATTCTACAGCATAAACAAGAGCCTCAAAACTCCCTCAAGCCACCCCACACTAATGTGTGCGTTTATATGCATGTGTGTGAATGATGCAGTCACATAATGCCATCTCCCTTCATACATGCTAAGTAATTGATTAAGTCCTGAGTGAAATAATAAATGATAATCGTAGTGTGTTTGTGTGTTAAATGTAAATGCAATTTTATTAGACGAATGATTGGATTCAACTTTAGTTTAGACTTTACTAGATTAAAAATGTTGACCTGAAATGAACAGTTATATGTAAGGAACATGTGTAAAGAACTGTGGACATGTGTGAGTGAGAGAAAAATAGTGGGGGAGAGAATTCAAGAATTAAAGACTGGTAGGCTTACCAAGGCACCACAGTATTATGAGTTTTTGGTATTTTCATTTTTGCCATGATGCTTCCCACGCCCAGGCTAGATCAAATTCAACTTGTGGCCTTGACACGCATGGACCATTTATTTCAATGCTACAGCAAATACCTTTTAAAGAGTGATTGAATGAAAACGATTCAACCGCAAACACGTTTTCATGTGTCCACTGCTTTTCAGTCAATTGTTCGAAATTCTGGTAGACGAATCGGTTCGACAGCACAGCTTTTTACGTTTTCAAGGCTCAACTGTCCATAACCTACTAGAAAACTTACCCTATGACACTACATGCAACATTTACAGTAGTTGCTTGAAACAACGCCTGCTTGATTTACAGCTCTGTGGATTCAAAATATTGTTTTGTCAGTCAGTTCTTTCTGGTTGTATGTTTTTGTTTTCTATAAGGAAGAATGGTGGTTCACTCCCTAGCTATGACAGTTGCGTTCTCTTTGCCTTCCACATACAAGAAAGTAGCATTTAGAGCAGGGGTGTCAAACTCATTTCGCATCGTGGGCCACATACGGCCTAGGGAGATGTCAAGTGGGCCGGACCATTAAAATTATACCATACTCTGCTATAAATAACCAAAATATCATGTCTTTCTTCTGTGTTATCTAGTTTAATTGATATAAAGACCATATCGTATAAAGTCCGTCCAACCGCTTTAACAAGTAATGATCTCTTCGGTGGTGTAGTTGGTTAAAGCGTTGTACGACTACATATTGTTAATGCGAATCTGGGATCCCAAGTTCGCGCCCCAGTCCAGTGAATCTCGTACGATATTCTTTAACTTTTACTGTGAGAAAATGACATAATTCTAAAGGCCTACGGATGTATCACAACATTTTAATGTGTGAGCACTAATATCAGATCAAAATGAACACATGTAGCCTTAATTAAATATTGAATAACGTAGGGTAGTCTACCGTCGGAGACAACCACTACACCTCATTCAGCCAGTTTAAACGGCTGCTAGATGACGCTGTTCATTTTCAAAGCGCCGATAGTTCGGCTCTTTGGGCCGGCACAATCCGGAAGAAACCACCAAAGCTTTACAAGGCATCGTTCGCCCATCCCTAGTAGAGACCAAGGTATTAATTGATACCGTCTGCTGTTTTCAGTCTGTCTCAGTGATGCGGCTTGTCTTCTACTCTGATGGAAAGAGTGCGCCCCTTAGCGGATAATCCATGAATTGCAGCGAATTAAAAATATTAATTCCATGTCTTTTATGCATTTTTTCCACTTTCAAATTATCCTGCGGGCCTGATCGAACCTCCTTGGGGGCCGGTTCCGGCCCGCGGGCCGTATGTTTGACACCCCTGATTTAGAGCATTGTGGATTGGGAATAGAACAGCCTTGCTGACAGTAATACAAACACACAGCTACACACACGCGTGCGCACACACACACACACACAGAGACATGCTGTACATAGAGTACACATACACAGACACAATGCTTGTGTGCTGAACCCCTCTTATAAGATCCACAGCTATGCCATACAGAGATACTTGCTTGAATCAAAAATAACCAATGCCCAGACTGGCCTGCAACTGCTGTAGTAAAGCTTCTGTCACAGCATCTGCTCAGTGGTTGTTGTTATGTGCTTGTGTGTGTGTGGGTGTGGGTGTGTGTGCAGAGGACGCATGTACGTGTGTGTTTGTCAGTCACTGGGCATCACCGTTTGCCTGCTGGTCCTGAGTGAGAGTGGTACAGGATTAGAGCTTTAAAGTACATTCAGAACATACAGCTGACACACAGCTGATGAATTGGTGCCACAAGCCAACATGATACGTGGTTGTAGTATTGAAGTAATGTTAAAATCTTTTTGCACATAATTCAGTGTGTAGGCGTTCTGTGTATAGGAAAAGTGTTTCCTGCCAAGTTCAGTTTCATATTTCACATTTCAAGTGAGTGGTAAATGTGAAAACGTATATTTCGACTGTATAATTTGCTTCTCAAAAAATGTACTTTAACTTGATAATCTAGGACTACAACTACAAATTATTCTAGTTCTCCATTTACTACGGACTAGGATAGGGTTAGATTCAAGAAAAAGTTTTATTCAGGAACAGAAAGAGCAGGAACAGGCAGAGGTGGTTTAACAGACTGAAAGGGCAGTACATAAAATGCAATAGCGTTGGCTGAGATACAGGCAATGGTCAGTATTCACAGGCAGACGGAAAGACGGGCAATCCTAAAACGGTTGTAAAGACAGGCTAAGATCAAGACACGGTTTGGCATAAACTACAGAGTATTTACCAAAGAACAGACTGAACTACAAAAGAACAACTTTGCACAGGACATACAGAAACAGGGACATACATAATAAATCTATTAACAACACACAGATGTTGCCAATTCCCCTAATACTTAGGAGATGTGGAGAGGGGCAGCCAATAACTGGTGTGGAAGACCTAGGCATGATAGTGTACTTGTTTCTTTGCAATGGACCACAGTTGTTTTGTTGCTGGGTTTGGAAATATTGCAGAAGAAGTGAAAAATGAAATAATAGTTGGTTATGTTTAATTTTTTGTCCTCTATAGACCATTTGTAAATGGTCAATGGTCATACCATCAAGAAATTCTTAATCAACTCCAGTTTGGATGATATTTACCAGCTGGTTTAGGGCTTGGGTTTGTTGAGAGTATTGTACCAGTTGTTGTCTGTAGAGTAAATATTAACCCAGTGTTTCGGTGAAAGTCAACCTTAATCACTGTTTCTCCCTTCCTTCCTCAGTTTGATGTCGGGGCTGGCTGCCCTAGATGCCAAATGTTCCAGTCGATTGGGTCTGATTACCGTGTCCTACTACCTGTGGACCACTTTTGTGGCGGTGGTGGTGGGGATCATCATGGTGTCCATTATACACCCTGGGGGAGCAGCCCAGAAAGAAGACTCGGAGGACAGCGGCAAACCCATCATGAGCTCTGCCGACGCGCTGCTAGACCTCATCCGGTGAGAGGACACCACACATGCTCTCTCCCACTTTTCCTTTCACAGCATGACGCACTCGAGTACCGTGCATCCATCTCCAGTGAAGTTATTATGCCTCCTCCCTGTGACAAGCCACCTAAATGATTCAGCTGTGACATGATATGTGCAGTGCTGACTAGAGCTTGGCTATTAACATTGAAAAGCCCACATTTATATAGGCTACAGAATTTCATGGGCAGTTAGGCTCAAGTGAATACTGGGCTCAAAATACACAGGCTGGTTTGGAATCAATATTGTCCAATTAATTATCAACGCAGTGAAACAGATTCAAGAAAGCACACTTGAGGGGTTAAAGTTTGTATGATGGTGTTGATTGCCCGAGAAGATTATGTAAAGAGAGAAGGAGTGAGGAACGAGGAATTAGAAAAAAGTGGGATTCCTTTCCCAGAGTTGCTGTCTGTCTGAGCTTACTATAGGAAGAATGTGTTTGGGATGCTAAGAGAGCAATGGAATCTTCTTTTCATCTCCAGGAGAAATAGTTCAGATATCTTTTGTGTCCTAATGATCTTTTCAGAAAATATAATGAGCTATTCATAAGACAGGACCTCCTAGGTCTTGAAGATATTCCATATTTGATTGAAATGTAGGCTTGAGAATATTTGTAAAATTGCAGCAGGTGGCAAATTCCAAGCTGATTTCCTGAACGCTTATCTCCTTAATAGAACTGGAATATATTTGAGCGTTCAGGTTAAAAGCAAAGCACACCTACATTGCTTTTCTACTTTCTGTATCGATTGTGTTTTTGCTGAGAATATAGCAGATCTATGGTAGAATTTTGTCCAGCTGTCAAACAAGCATACAGCTCACAGTACAACTCCATTATGGCCAATTGTGAAGTTATCAAATTCTTAACCATTGAGATCCAGTGACCACTGAGTAATGAGTTTAGTGATTCAGAGCACTTGAGAAGAAAAGCCAACTGTGATAGTTGAAAAGGACCAGAAGAAAATCCAAAGCTCTTGGTACTTGATTATTAATTCACAAGAAGACAATAGCTATGGTTGTCCGAGAGGTTTTACTTTAGGTATAGCATATATTTAGCTTACATCTGAATCATGTTGTAAAATATATCATTGAAAAGTCCATGCACAGATGTACAAAAACCTAAGAATATTTAAATTAAATTTTTATTTAAAAGATCATTACAAATATGCTATATTCAATCTTATATTATTAATATTCTGAAAATATCGAATATTATTCATTCTTATTTCAATCATTTATAAATGTAAAACCAAATGTTTCCATACAGTATAAATGGTCAAACCATTTGGTATTATTTTGAAATGTGTTACGTAATCATAACATGCTCATCTTGTGACTCATTCTCGAGTCTATACTGGTGTCTATTTGTTTTTGCTCCTCATTTCGTTTCAGTCATTCTTTGTGCTTTTACTGCCAAACATTCTGTACTGAACAGAGGAAGCAACAGACTATGTAAATGTTTTGATGTTGGACTGTGGACTGATTGGTAAAGATCCAGATGTATGGTTAATTTCCATTTGGGTGGTACTCCTGCCTAATAGATATGATTCACTGCAGTGTTTGTTGACATCATAGCAGCTGGAACCTCTGATATGAATTCCTCCAGCTCTGAGTGAACAGTTACTGCTCTTGTTCTTATATTATAGAACCATGTTGTGTGTGAAATAAATAACAAACGTGTTATTCCTTTCAGATGTTCCATGGTGCTAAAAAAGTTCTGGCTTTAGGTGTTTCACTGTACAATTGATAGTCCATATTGATCAAGGATAGATTGTTAGACGTATTACAAAAAATTCTTAAAGGGGTCATTGACTGATTTTATAGGGTATTTCACACTGTTCCTTAAGGTCCAAATAGGGTATGTAACATTGGTTGGGCTGAAAATGGCCCGGGTGCTGTTCTATGCAACCTGTGAAATAGCCTTAGAATAAAACAAGAGGTTTTTTCCCTTTTGTGGTATGCTCATGAATATTTAGATGAGCTGCATGCTGATTGGTTGGTTTACAACGAGCAAAGCTGCCAAGCAAAGACGCAACATAGCCAAACATGCATTGTGAATTTTAGATTTACATGATAACGCAGCTTATGTATTCGAATGAAACACAGTCAGGAAAGTAAAATAACGTTAGCCCCATTGCCAATAAACTAAATCTTCACACATTCTACCTATGCTAGATACTGGATACGTTAGCATTGCTAAAAAACTGTTAGCGACAAAATCATACTTACAGCTTTCAATTGTGATGAGCATATGGTTGGATGTGTATTTACATTTTGGGGCGTGACAAAGGTACAGACCAAAGCCAAAAAAGGTGGAGCTGTCCAGCCAAATAGTGTCCTAGGGCCAAATAGTGTCCTACCTGACGTCACAATGCCGTTCTGAAGCAAGGACTCGTCCGTAGCTATGCCGACCTTAAATTCCTGAGATATCTATGCGTGCTAGCAGGAAGCTGTCATGGTTGCTGTACTGCTGAAACTGTCACCATACTGGTTAGTAGGTAGGAAGTTTTGTATTAAGGCTTATTTAAACCAGTTTATTCTAGTCTACTATTTAAAGTTTTCACTCGTTTGATAGCTGGTGCTAGCTGGCTAGTTGTTTTCGTCAAAAGAATTCACTTATTTAGCATCAATTTTAACAGACCGGGAAGGCAACACGTTTAGTATTCTACCTGCGTGCGTTGCTGTCTCGGGAATGTCGAACGAGTGAAAACTTAAAATAGTAAAGTAGAATAAACTGGTTTAAATAAGCCTAAATACAAAACTTCCTACCAAGTAACCAGTATGGTGACAGTTTCCTGCTAGCACACGTAGATATCTCAGGAATTTAAGGTCGGCATAGCTACGGACGTGTCCTTGCTTCGGAACGGCATGGTGACGTCAGGTAGGACACTATTTGGCCCTAGGACACTATTAGGCCTGACAGAGCCACCGTTGTGACGTCAGTTCGGTGGCTTTTTGGAAACTTCTCGTTTTACAGCAGCAGTTTCAAATTGTGAGATTTACATAGGAAAGAGGTGTCAATGGACTTTGAGGTTCACTGTATGTACATTTTACCCACCAACCTGTCGCTATTCAACTATGACAAGGTAAACTCGGTTTTGCGGTCAATGACCCCTTTAATTACATTTACATTACATTTATGCATTTAGCAGACGCTTTTATCCAAAGCGACTTCCAAGAGAGAGCTTTACAAAAGAGCATAGGTCACTGATCATAACAACGAGGTAGTCCCAAACATTGCAAGCAGCCAAAACATGAAGCATACATTGTGAAAAAACTAAACAAGTGCCAAAAGGGAAGACCCATAACAGCATGCAGTTATACAAGTTACAAATTAAAACAACATGAACCACAAAAAGTGCGGTACCTGTAGAAGAACAATCAATAGTAAAATATTTCACAGCGAGTACAAGACTTAACTTCGTTATGACTAACCTACAAGAGCAACAAGTCACTCAATAAGAGTCATTGTGATCCTGGAGGAAACTAACAACAGGTCCAGCCAAGCATTCCTAAGTGACGTTGTACTCCCGGAACAAGTTAATATTGTGATACTGTCAGTTAATACTGAACAAAAACAGATCATTTCAATTTAGTTTTTGCTATATCTGTTATACTATACGTTAGCCACGTTGGCCACTTAATCTGAGCAAAGCAAGCAGTGATAGTTACAGAAGTGAAAGTCTCGCTCACACTGTACTAAATAAATTGAATATCTAGCTCACAAGCAATGCAGTGACCTAACCTAAACATACCGACAATTATTGTGCATTCATTTCACTTTGAGAAGATAAAGAAAATAGTTGGTTTGGTATTGATTATTTGTAGATAGTCTGCATTCAAGGTTTGTATTTAAGAATATGTTACTGTATTACACACAATGGAGCTATTGGCGAATGCAGCATTTATACAGCATTTCTTTCAACAGAACTTTATCGTGAATGTTTTTCTTGAATACTAATATGTATAGCTTTAAACCTGGAGAGTGGATATACTGAATAATACTGTGGATTAATTTACTTACTGTTTATCCATAGACAGACAGAGTACTTCAGTGTATCTTATATATAAACAGTTTGCATTATCAATTTATCATATGATGTTGATCATGTATTTCTGCTCTCTGCAGAAATATGTTTCCATCCAACTTGGTTCAAGCTACATTTCAACAGGTGAGCACCATGTAATTCCAAATCTCCTGCATTATTTCAGCTATTTTGGTTTAGCCTTTTTCTTTGTTACAGTGTCTTCATGCTATGATGTTCTATTTCCCTATGAGCAGTATCGGACGAGTAGTATATCCATTCTGAAACCCAAGCCTACTGTGAGCCAATCAGAGTCCACCACTCGCCGAGCACTCATCTATGGTATCCAGGACGACAATGGAACAGACATTCAGAACTTTGCCCTCGACCTGACCCCGCCCCCAGACGTGTTGATCCGCACAAAACCAGGAAACAGCGATGGAATGAACGTCCTTGGTATTGTCATCTTCTCAGCCACCATGGGTAAAAAGAAAATCAATTCATGTGTTTGTCTATTAAAAGTGAAAGGAAAAACACTTGATCTGTTCTTTGTGTGTCATCAGATGTTCAAGACCCTTGTATTGTTACAGGAATCATGCTGGGAAGGATGGGTCCTAATGGTAGTGCATTGGTAAACTTCTGCCAGAGCTTGAACGAAGCTGTCCTGAAAATTGTCGCCATCGTTATATGGTAATTTATATTAATATAAATTATAAATATAAATATATTAATAATATAATGTGTATTAGGGGTTATGGCAACAGTTCTTTTTACAGAACACGTGAATGTGCTCTTCACTTCCAGGTACTTTCCGTTTGGTATTGTGTTCCTTGTGGCCGGCAAGATCCTAGAGATGAGTGATCCCTCGGCCATGGGGAAGAAGCTGGGCTTTTACGCAGTCACCGTGGTGTTTGGCCTGATTCTCCACGGTCTATTCATCTTACCAGCCATGTACTTCTTCATCACCAAGAAGAGTCCCATTGTGTACATAAGAGGAATCCTTCAGGCGCTACTCATTGCCCTGGCAACCTCCTCCAGGTGAACGAGCGTGGCTAAGACGGCATCCTTGAAGTGACTTTTGAACTCTTGTTCATTTCCAATGAAGGGATGGTAGGGTTGTGCAGAATGTCATGTTAGGCTACAGTTTAGTTAGGAAAGGCATTTGTATCACGTGTCCTTGTAAGGAGTTGAGCACATTACCTATCAACAGCCTACGTTTATTATTGTGGGATTGATCCCAAGTAACCCTCTGTGTTTTAAAGGTTATGTAATCATACTTGGTTTTGGTTTCAAACGAAAAGATCAGATTCCACACACTGTGTTTCACTTCATTGGAAAAATCTTGTCAGACACAGAGGAAGGTGAAGAGATCAGAAAACATCTGGTGTGTGCTAGAGGAAATGGGAGTATCGGGAAAAATATGCAGCTGTGTGTGTGTGTGTGTGCGTATGGGTGAGTGGTTCTGTTTCAATGCGCACGTGTGTGGACATGCCCTTGTCGACTTGCAGTGTCGCATCACATCAGGACACGCGTGTAGTTGTTTACTTGCGCAGCAAAATGATGAATCAAAGCCGCTTGTACATGGTGCCAATGACGTTCTCTTTCATTTGAGACAACGTTTCAGATATATATTGAGTGTTTTGTTTCTGTTTTGTATGTCCCCTTCCCCAGCTCTGCCACTCTGCCTATTACCTTCAAGTGCCTCCTTGAAAACAACCACATTGACAGGCGCATCATTCGCTTTGTGCTCCCTGTGGGTGCCACCATCAACATGGACGGCACCGCCCTGTACGAGGCGGTGGCGGCCATCTTCATCGCCCAGGTCAACAACTACGAATTGGACTTTGGCCAGATCATCACCATCAGGTACCGGAATTGTTTTTGTTCATTCGTTTATTTATTTCATGTCAAACACTAGCTTCTCAAGGCCAGGTCACTTCAAGGTTACAGCTTCCCAAAGCATTGGATATCATGAAGAGTCCAATCTAGTCAATGCCTGTGTACAACCCAATACAAAACATGGATAACATGAAAGATGATGTAAGCTGTCATGTTTGGGGTTCCCCGTAAGCTCAATAAAGACACAAAACATGTCTGTGTTTCCCTTCACCAAAAAGCGCCTTGTTTGCCCATGTCATGTTTCTTACCTCATTTCCTCTTTAATGCCATTAAGCAGTGTGAGCCTGAAACTGCCCAACTAATCTCTCTGTTAAAAGAGCCATGTGACCTGGATAAAATGCAATCTCTCTGTCACGCCACGAATGTGGCTCGGCTCCCACCGCCCCCCATCCCCCGACATTACGACGGTATAGTGCACGGCAACGTTCCGTCTGCGAGACTCCCCTCGCCCTTCAACTCCTGCCCTTCAAATGCTCTGCACAGAGCCCCCAGCACGAGGCTCTGGTGTTACACAGGCCCCGTGGGATTCTGTGGAGAAACGTTTGATTCCTCCATTCTGAGTCCTTCCATGATCGCATTGACAGCCAGACCCCTTGCATCTGCGAGACACCAGCACTGCTCGATCTCCGGCACATATGGCCGAGGGGGAACGAGGGCCGGCAGGGGGATGGCGGTGCAACGCACTCGTCCCTGGTAGAGGATGATGTTCTACGTATATTCATCAACAGATGGTCCGTGGGGGAGGGGGGTTGAAGTTAGAGGAGGGATTGGGAAGGGGGATGTGGGTTGAAAAGGGTGAGGTGATTATCAGACAACATTTATATTGAATTGTATGTTAAAAAATACAATTGACAGACAGATAGACCGGGGGAAGATAGAGCTTGAAATGCTCTGATTGCAAAAGGCCTGTAGTGCCTTTAGTTTGTCCTTGGAGTCTTTCAGTGCTGTTTGGCCTCCAATCCCCTGCACAGGGACTGTGGCTTAGTTGATGGAACAGTTTTCTATTTTGGACAAAGCTAAAAGCTGGGTGGAGCTTCAGAATACGTACTTTATTTTCAAATGGAGATGTGTTTCTGTCCCTGTGGGTATTCATCATAAGAATGATCAAAATCTGCTGTAAGAGTGTTCCATCTCTGTCATTAAATCATCATTCGCCAAATGTACAATGTACACGCAAATTCAGGAACCCTACATGCTAGCATCGAGAACAGTTGATTATGAATCTGTGTCATGCCATGATGCAGAGATTGTATGATTTTCAACTATTCTAAATGTATATATGGTCCTTTTATTTCCCCAATGCAGTATCACAGCCACAGCTGCCAGCATTGGTGCAGCAGGCATCCCACAAGCTGGACTAGTCACCATGGTGATAGTACTAACATCAGTCGGCTTGCCAACTGATGATATCACTCTCATTATTGCAGTAGACTGGGCGTTGTAAGTAATATGTTGCTCTTCTCTACTACCGAAAATATTCCTTATCTGGGATTGACCGTCATCCTTTTCAGACTATAATGGATGAGTTTTAGCCATACCCACTAGAATTATGTTACCATCAGTTTAGTTTCTGGGTTTATAAGTATCAGACAACCAGCTGATCAGAGAGAGAATTTACAGTAACAAACACCTCAACATAAAAATGACCAGTTCAGACACATAGGGGAACTAGTCAAGTCTCTCTGTATCATGAAGGTCAAAGGACAGAATTTACAGTAGAAAGGGAAAAATTGAGAACATACAGCCAACTGGTGTTCATTTTTATGTCAGGATGATTCAACATCATAGACCCTTGACTTTCAACAGAACACATAATAGTTTATAGGAGGGACACATTCCTGAATAAATAACTCAGTAGAATACAAGAAATCCCTTATTTCTCCCGTTTCCTCAGTCCCAATTCTTGAACATGTGTTCTTTGTGACAGTTAGAACTCCTCCATAGTCTGAGGAGATCTACGACTATCTCTATTCTGTTCCCAGAGATAGATTCCGGACCATGGTGAATGTGATGGGGGATGCTTTGGCCACTGGAATAATGGCACACATTTGCAGAAAGGATTTCATTAAAGAAGGAGATGGGGTGAGTAGCAATTACAAAGTACACAGCGTATTCCACCCTGATTCCCTTGAGTAGTACAGTACTGTAATTACATATGATATCTTTGGAAGGAGGACTCGAACGCTGAACCTACATGCCACCTTCAGAGCTAAAAATAATATTCCCTTTTCTTTTTTGTGTGTCGCTGTAATGTGTGTAAGGATGCTAAAGTAATATGCTAAAGACTGGAGTTGCTGGACGTCTTTTGCTTGATAGTAAAACACCTTTTGGTGTGAATTACTGTGTAATTTGTAGTCACATGTTGATAAGTTAGGGTCCAGATGTGGTCTCATTGGTTGTTCTACAGATAATAGTTGGGTATAAAGTGACTTGTGAAGCATTGCTCTCTAGATTCTTGATCTTCTGAGGGCTTCTCCTCAGCTCTGGCTTTTTCTACTCATTTTCCTTGCTCACCTCTTATTCTTTCTGTCTCTGAATTACAATAATCAAGGTAGAGTAGGTAAGATTTGAAACCATTTTGTATCGTTTTTTTTCTTGTAATTTATTTAATTCATTTGCAATGTTATTAATTAAATATTTATTTAATTTAACTTTACTTTGACCACTCTTGCTCTGATTTAACCCATAAAGTCAAATAACCGCAATTCCATTATATCAATACACTGTTCCGTTTACCGTTTACCCCTCAACGTAGGGGAATAGTTTTGGTTGTTTGGCCAGTATAAAAAACCTTACTTCTGTAACCAGGGAGATACACATTTCAGCCACATCATTATTTCACCTGAATGCTCAGTGGCACTTGCATCTCTCATCTATGTAAGACAATGTTTCTCTGTTCCTAGTGAACTGGTTCCATCTCATTCAGCTGTAATTATAGGTTTGAATGAAAACTTCTCTCACCCTCACTCCTTGTTCAGATTTCTGGCTTTACCGTAATTGGTGGTTATTTTATCAGTAAATTGGCCAATGCCACCACAATTAAAAGTGTTTTTGTCATTGTGTGAGACTTACTCGTCAAAATATATATATATATATATATATATATATATATATATGCTTTTTCCACTAAGGCAGTCAATCCTGGAAATGTTTGTTTTACATACATTTCATTGTTGTTATACTTTTTATTTCACTAACTGCTTACTGCACAATGCAAGAATGTCAGGTTTGACATTTGCATGTCAATTTCTACATATTTGTTAATGTAAGGTCATAATACTGTTTAGTGAACAGAAATTTGCCACAAATTGTCATCCATGGAAAAAAACACAAGATTGGTTGATCTTGGTTGAATATTGTGAAAATGTGAGAAAATGAACATCCTAAGAATGTGATTCCTTCAATAATATGTCACCTGGAAGGTAATCTGCCAAATTTATCAGACATCACAAACATTTCATGTCAGACATAGAGGAATATATAGCCTACATGTATGTCTGACAGAATTGTATAATTGAATGGATCCTTTTGCATGTGAAGGCTTACATGATGAAATAATGTTTAGAAGTTGTGAAGAGTATGTCAATTTCACTGAGGATCAACTCATCAGGGTTGATCAGCAAGTCGTGCATGTAGTTATTGAGCGTTATACCATGGTCTGGGTGAATACTCGATTCTGATTGGTTGTAGGGGGGGGCCGTTATGTAAGGGATGATGCCCGATGAGGTGGTGTACAATATCATCCAATAATGGACAATGCAGGTGTGAACCGTCCAATGCGCAGCGAAGCCAGACGTGCATCGAGTAACTTATTTGGAGAATATACATTTTCTTAATTTAATGTGTCACATAACCGCTCACTTCACATCCCATTCGCTTTTCACCTCGCTATCTACCTTCAGCCAGGCTGTGGCCTCCGGCCAACACGAGACAGTCCTTCAAGCTACACATGGCCAATTATTTTGTTTGGGAAAATCTTGATATTGATTTGGGGACAATGACATGCCTGGATAGCTGGCCAGTCTTGATATTAAACATAATGTCAAATTATATTTACTGTTCGGAGAATATACCAACTTTGATGCGATCATCTCACATCTATTCAACACTAGGTTTCTATTGCAAAACGCATTAAAACATAAATTAATGTTTGTAAAAAAATAAATAATTGGCAAGTGACTATGGTAAAAGTGGGATAATTCCCTTTGAGATGTACAATATCATTCAATAATGGATCGTCCGATGCACTTCACGCCTCCGCATTGTCCATTATTGGATGATATTGTACACCTTGTTGGGCATCATCCCTTACATATCATAGACCTACTTACTTTTTTGCACACACGTGCCACAACAAGAAACTATTTGTTCAGAGACTTGAGCTTCTTGTTTTGAAAAAATAAGTCTAATTTGAGAATTGAGCCAAAGCAATTGAGAAAAACGGTATTACATTACATCTCTATATCTCTCCACATCCCTGCCCCTCCTCTCTCCCAGGTACCCCTGATCTGTGAGACCAAGCCCATGATCAACATCCAGCAGCTGATGAACTGTCAGAACAACAACGGCAGCTACCAGCCTCCTCCTCCGGGGGCCAAGCTTGAGCACATACCCCCAGACGTGGCCCGACTCATGCAGCTAGAGGAGGGTGTGCGGCCCCCGCTCCCTCCGGAGAGGAAAAAGCCCCCTGTGCCACCCAGGCAGCTGAAGAAAGACAAGGAACACTGTGCCATAGACATGAATGGCCTGGAGACCAACGTATAGCCCTGTCACCGTCGCTGCAGTATCACCGCTCCCCCAGCAGGGCCGAGCCTCAGTTTCGGCTCACCAGAACAAGCGATGACAACCTCACACCAGAAAAGGACCTGGATGAAGAAGATTGGATGGATATCATCTTATTTATGGTCGTAGATGTTTGAATGATTGGTCAAATGCTTTTTTTATGCTGTTTTGTAAGTGTGTGTGTTTGGTATAATAAGTGGGGAGGCTTCCTTCTAGGCTTGTTTGGATAGTGGACAAATAAAGTGTAGGGGTGGGGACTGTGGGCTGCCCTTCAGCCTGACAATGATTGCTGGTGAAGACTTGAGTCATTGACAGGACACGTTAAGTGCTATATCAACAGATTTTCAGGGGCCAAAGACAGGCACAAAGACTTCAGTTGACATACTTTGTCTCCGAAAAGCCAAGCAAGTTCTAAGCAACACAGTCACAAACTATCATTAACACCGGTAGGAGGTTTCTGAAAGGACATAACTGCATGACAGCTTAACTTCAAGGTACACACAAACACACGCAAGGACACGCGTACACACACTCAGTCGCTCATTCCTTCCCACACACACAAACATACAGAGTTCCTCAGACCTATACATATTTGTATTTATATTGTTTTGAGGTAGATTTGTCTTTGGTATTTACATTTTATATAATTTCTTGTGGAACATGTCTGATAGTGCATATTGTCCATGTACATTCAGCTTGTGGCTTTATGTATGGCTACCAGGCCACTGCTTGTGTCATACATCAGAACAGGGCAGAGAGAAAAACCAAGATGTCCAACTTGAGACATTAATTGATCTGTAAGAAACCTGCCCTCATCCTGGATATTTATTCTGCCTTAACAAAGCTAGTGTTGTTAGGCTGATGCCTTCAAAGGAAGAGGATCCGAAGACAATCAACAATCACATCCCAGTAAACCAGTTAGGATGCAGCCTGCATATCATACAAGAGTGTACTTTTTTAGTAGGGGAAAAGGTATCCTTGTGTGTGTCTAAACTGACATCGCGTAGGTATTTATTTTTTCTATTTTGAAGATTTAAAAAGAAATGTATAGACATCACGTTATGTGATGTAATATGAATGCAGTTCATAGCTAGGCTGCCTGCTAATTTATCTCGCTTTGTATCTTGGTTGACATGGAGGCAGATCCATTGAATAGATTTATGTTTATGTTAAATAATGCTTCATTAGTGTGTCTGTTCAAGGAACTGAAAATGTTATGGAACAAACAACCTGTTTTTGACAAGCATTAGCATTAAAACTGGACTGTGACACAGTATGATAGGCTTGCATTGGTTAAGCTTGGTTAAGTATTTAATTTTCAGTTCCACATTTGATCTTAGCAAGATGGGGGTTTTTCTCCTATGTATTTTTGCCACTTCAGGACATGAACGATTTAGGCTGCCCCTCACAAGACCTCTCTCAAGCGTGACAAATTACCTCATGTGGTGCTGCTTCTGATGAAATGGCAAATTATGTACACCTTTGTAATGAGCAGTAACTGAACATAATTTGTGAGTTATAGTTTCTTCAACATGTTAACCCCTATTCTACCATCCTTCTCCTTCTGATTTCTCACAACTTTCCTTTAGATTTGTCTATTGTAACAGTAGCATTGATGGGCCAGAGCAGGAAGGAAGATGTCATACATGAAATGTTATCCTTGGAAATTTGTGAATCAGTTCCCTGTGGTTCCCAATTTCCAAACAGGAAATTGGTTAGTATCTCAGCAAATCTTTTATTGGATTCACACCATTGCTATACGTACTCAGAACTCTGTTCTGAGAATGTGTGTTTTGTGTCATTTGACAAATGCTTGGCCCCCTAATTGCTGCTTGCAGCTATATTTATTTTTGGCATGTTCATGCTTCATTGGACAATTACAGTTAAGTGTGACAGGAAAGACGAAGAAGAGAGAGAAGGGAAGACATACAGCAAAGGACACAGGCTAGATTTGAACACAGGCCGCTACATTAAGGCCTCAGCCTATATGGTATGCACTCTCATTTGGTGTGCCATCAGGGAGCCCCCCCCCACCCCCCCGAGACTCCATCAACAGATGGAGTACTTGAATATCTGTGGTTTGAACTCACTGGGAATAAAATTGATACTTCTATTCTTCCTATCCTTTCTTCTGACCATATGCAGAATTTGCTAAATGTTTTGTAAGATTAAATCTAACACTGCATTTATGAATTAAAAAAAATAGTTTAATGTAACTTGGTGACATTTCAGAACACCAAATTAACCTCAGTTTATGTGAAGGATTTCTATTGCGCAATACTTTTATAAATAATTTATTGCAGAAAGCCTTGACAATTTATGCAGAATAATACATAGACATCCATGGTATTTATAAAAATGTGAGAAGTATAAAATAATTTCTGTGAAAATTGAAAGTATTTTAGAAAATATTTGCAATCTTAAATTTTGTAAAACAAGACACAAGGAAAAAAAATCTAAATAGGCTTAACTAAACAAGTACACACTATATTACTATTCTAATGGATTCCAGTACAGTAGCATAGGGGCATAGCAATGGTAATAATCACATCACACACTCAAATGAAATTGAGTCAGAATATAAACACATTTTGATTGTGTCAAACTTTGAAAGAACTGATTTAGATGCAAACCATGGTGATCGCTGACATGTTGACTGTTTACTTACAGACATGAACACAGAGTGCATCTTTTGTAATCAAGCGGAAATGTCCTTAAACCTGACAGAAAGAGGAGGAATATTATATGCAGTAGCATGTCATTGCACTGAAAAGCAGTGTCTGAAACAACAATTAATCTGGTATCCTGCACCAGAAAGATATACACATGCCATTCCACCACCACCTCCACTTTCTCTATCCTTTTCTAACATAATTCAACTTTAAATCTCCTCCTCAATCTCCTCCTCAATCTCCTCCATGTCCACCTCTTCCTCCACCTCTTCCTCACGTCCAAAAGAGCGTTCAGTGCTGGATGGGCCCAAGTCCAGAACCTGCAGGTTGGTTAGGTGGGAGAAAGAGCTTTGCTTCACTGACTTCACTGACAGACGATTGGACCTGAGAAGAGACAAGACAAGAGGTTACAAAAGTCAACTGTTTGTCAGGGACCACATGACAGCTGGTTCATTTACTCAACACATTTGTTGTAATTTTCTATAAAAGCATCAACTAACTCAAAATGTTAAATGTATCAGTACACCACAGCAGCTTCAATCACACCATCACACATGAAATCTGGGTTTTTATTTTCCAGTGAGAACACAGCCATCAACAGGGCAGTGTTTTTCAGGGAAGCAAGGGATTCACTAACTGATGGATGAAATCATAGTGTCCACTCTTTCTCTGTGAAAAGTCATGTTCGTGTGACTATTGACCCTTATGGTCCTCCATTTCATCATGGAGATTACTTTAGTAATTAGTAATTAGTAATTACAAATTACTTTTACTTTAGATTATGGGGGGGTTAAACTAAATAATTATACTTGCTGCAATTAACTGATCCACACTCACACACTTCCCATGCTCAATCAATGACAATTGATCACACAAACAGACAGTAACAATCACACACAAACGAACACAGCGCAGACACGCAAACACACCCACACGCAAACACTGCACATGCACAAATCCCCCCTCCCCCCAATGAAGCGAGCATTCCAGATGCTCTAAATTGGCTCAAGCTACATGCTCCCAGCTGTGGAGGGATTTGGTAGAAAAACAACATTTCCAAATGATGTGGCAGCAGCTGCTAAGCGCAGCATGAAGAGTTTGACAGCCTGGACAGGGTCAGGGCCTGTAAATACAACCGATAAACTGACAGCATGGGGTCAGGCTGACCAACCCAAAAGACCAACCCTGCCACACAAGGCCTTAAGTCCCTTCAGTGATTTGCCAAAAACTGGCCCAAAACCAGTATCGACTGTTATTCAAATCGTTCCTTCCTCAGCAAAGACAATTAGCCTAATTGATGTGACATTGGGGCTGGGGCAGAATTCAATTAATCAAGTTGCAAATCCAATTACTGACTTATTCTCGGACCAATAAAATAACCGAGAGTATACAAACAAATCCACACACAATAAAGAAGAAGGGACATCCCAGATGTGTACTTAAAACTTCAGAAGGCGATTCCTTCTTGTGGGGTTCTCAGCAAACACAAGTAAACAGTACTGTTATCATTTGTGTGGCTGCTTACCAAGTCCTGTACAATACGTAGCTGTATTCGTACAGAGATGTTAATAAAAAATCGATGTATGGCACAAAGGTTGCCAAAGTTGTTGGTGCTTGTACTTTCAAATTCAGTTTAGTCACATTACGTAGCTTTGTTCTGTGGTAACTAGCTAGCTAGCCCGGCTGGAACTCCCTATCGTATCAACAGATTAGTGGAGACTTTGAGTAATGTAATTTAAAAAATGTACACGTCAACGTGTATGTCTATTATATAACAGTTTTTTATTTTGTATACAAGTTGTATTTTGATCCATATTGCGAGTACGTAAACTCAAGTCTACACACTTGGCCATGACAACTACAACAGAGACTTAAGAGAACAACATTCTACATTAATCTGTTTGAAACGCCCCCGAGCGTGGTGAACTGTGGGAAGGCGAGCAATGGCAAGCGATTCGCGTCGCTGCAGTGTGAACGCACCGTGACTCGTCCCAACATATATCCAATCTATTCACCCTCACCTGGGCAGACGAACATATACAGAGACACACAGTGAGAGGCAGGCTGCCCATGAGAAGTCCCTGGAGCCAGTGGTTAGGACAAAGACGACCATCAGGTTCCAGGTGAAGAGGCAGAAAAAAGAGTGGTCAAACTGGAAGGTCAAATACACAGGGTCTTCCAGCCCTTCAGTTTGTTATATTGGATTCCGACCAATTCATCCAACCTCTTTTCACCAATCTCCTCTGGCACAATAACTCTGCTACCCGTCAAGCAGCAGCACCACGCCAGTCCAGGACCTGCACCGTCACAGCCCACAAGACCGTCCTATCCCTATGCTGCTCCTGACCAGTCTGCCCAGCCTCCAATGCAACCGGCAGTTACCTGTTTCAGATCCTTTATGCCTGCTGGCTAACCTGCGTCAAGGCTACCAGACTGTGCTACAACCGCAGCCACGACAACAGGCCAGCCCCGTTTCAGCGGGCTACATTCCCGCCCACTATCCTCCTACATATCCGTTAGTCACATTGGCTCAAACCCTTACGTCTACTCCACTAGTGCATGGCTCAGCGCCAGTGGTCCCTTCTCAACTGCTCTCAGCCCAGACAGTAGCTCCACCTGGCTTTGGCACGCCACCTCCCCCATTGCATGGTGCACCGAAACCCACTATTCCAGATTTCTCATCCAACAGCGAGAAAGAGTTGAAACTGGCATTGGATAACCTCCTTGAACCCCACCTGGGACTGACTGAAAAATACAAGTACCATGTACTGCTGGAAAATCTTAAACTCCCAGAGGCTCAGATGATAGGTCAGTCTTGCCACCACCATCCATACCCGTATTACAGCTGCAGTATGGCCAACCACACCAGCTAGCTCAGAGTGAAATAGCGGCGATCTTTACATGACCTGAGGTGAAAGCGACCAACGTCTGTAGCTTCCAGAGCTTCTCACTACAGGTTCACCTCCTAGTCGGCACGCTTCTTTCACTGGAGGGACCCCAAGGTATCAAGCTTAACTGCTGCTCACACATAGACATCTACTCAGCAAGCTACCGAAATATCTCCAGGATGGATTTATTGACTCCCTACAGATACAGGGGAAGCCCAACTCTGCAAGCCTTAACCCCTACAATCTGCACAACTTTGCTGGATGGCTCCAATCCAAGGCCCAACAGCAGCGGCTGTCCAGCTGGTTACTACAAAGCTACCAACAAGAGAAGCCCCCAAGCAATTATAGGGAGAATGCTCCAGCCAAGACCAGGAATCAAACAGCAATCATCTACCATGGTGCAGAACCAGTAAAGCTCAAGGTATCCGGATTCCCTATGCAGTCTTAACCCAAGAAGCCATTCAAGGTGCACTGTCTTTTTTGTAACAGCAATGAGCACTACTGTATATTACTCACTGTGACAGCATTAAAGAGCAACCTACAAAGGAACTGATCGGATGGATAACTGGAGGGAAGCACTGCTGGAAATGTGCTTGTTCCCATCCACCTGAGACATGCAACCTCAAGAAACCCTGCAGTGACTGTGGTGGCATTCTTCTTCAAGTTCTCCATGGTGTGGCCCAACATGAGTCAATCAACCCTCCATCTGGCACCTCTGAGAGTTGGATCTATCTGACACCCTCCATCCATCCCGTCAGGCCGAGTGCTTCTGAAAGTTGTGCCAGTCCTACTACATAACAACTCCAAATCAATGGAAACCTTTGCAGTTCTGGATGACGGGGCTCAGCGGACCATGATCATACCTACTGCTGTACAGCAGCTCCAGTTAGCTGGCGTGTGGAAGAGCCTTGCCCTCCATACTGTATGATCTGACATTACTCACCTCAGTGGATCCAGGGTTACCTTTGAGATTTCAAAGATAATCCAGGGAAGCGCTATAAGGTCCAGGGAGCCTTCACCGTTTCAGGCCTGGACTTGGTGGAGCAGAACTACCCAGTCCAGACGCTCCAGAGACGACACGCTCATCTGCGAAAGATTCCACTTCACCCCTCCCACAATGCACAACCTCTGGTGCTAATAGGGTCAGATCACGTTCACCCTATCACTGCCATTGAGCCGGTGCGCCAATGGGCCAAAGGCGGCTCCATAGCCATCCACACCTAGCCTGGCTGCCAGCCCAACTTCACCCCGCCCCCAAAAAAATTGGGTCGGGAAGTTGGGTCTGGAGGGTCTCGTATTGGGGACCAACTACAGAAAACCAGAATCTGGGCGGACCAATGAAATTGCCAGAGCGGGCTTTATACGATGATGGACAGATGATCAACAGTAACGTAATCAACAACGTCACGAAAGAGCGCTTGGGTTGAATTCGTTTTCAACAAACAACATATTACGTTGCTCTGATTGGTTGTAGGTCTATCCAATTGAGCGAAGAGGCATTTGTTTTCCAGGCTCGTTTGAAACACGCCCCGTAGTCAAAGCCCAACAGAGAGTTCTCAGACTCATATTCTGACTAGAATTATGAGTATGACAACGTTAGGCTAATCCACACCGCCCTCGGATGGGCTCTACAAGGTGCTGAGGGGTGTGACCCAAACCGAACCTCGGAGCCTCAGTGCCTCTTCCTTTCTGTAGCCAGTCCGGAGGATCTCCTTTACCAAAATGTCGAGAAATTATGGCAGCTCGATGTCCTTCCTTATCGAAGCGAGAAGGTGGTTACCCGCTCCAGAGAGGATCAGGAGGCTATACGTCTTCCTGAGGACAGAACTCAGCGGGTCGACGACGGGGGAGTTCAACGTTATGCTACTCCTCTTCTGCGCAAGTCAGGGGCACCCAAGCTGAAAGGTTCCATCCAGTCGGTCACAGCTAGCTTGAGGAGCACAGAAAAAAGACTCAAGAAAGACCCAGAAAAAGCGGCTGTCTATTCAGCAGAGATTGCCAAGCTTGCCCAAGCAGGATACGTCACCAAGCTACAGCCTGAGGAGGTAGATCAGTCAGAAGAGTCCTGGTACCTTCCTCATCAATTGGTCCACACAACAGCAAACCAAGACCGGTCTTCAATTGCTCATTCCAACACCAGGGAATGTCGATAAATGAGCAACTGCTGCCGGGACCCACCTCGGGCCCATCCCTGCTAGGAGTCCTTCTGTGATTCCAACAGCACCACGTTGCTATCAGTGGGGATATCAGGGGTATGTTTCACCAGGTCCGTCTGCAGCCTGAGGACAAACCCCTTCTTAGATTTCATCTGGAGGGACCTGCATAACGAGGACCCACCTGATGTGTAGTCCCTGCTGTTCCATTTTTGCTTTGTAGATGCACGCTCGCCATTACCAGGACAGTAATCCTAACATTCCACCATCAGTGGAGCAAGGCTTCTATGTGGACAACTTCCTCGAGAGCCTTCCTAACATACCTGCCAAGGATCGCGTGGACCAGCTACGCAGCCTACTGGCAGAGGGAGGGTTTGAGTTCTGGCAGGGGGCCAGTAACCGAACAGAGGTAGCAGCTCATCTACTTACAAGGTAAGGTCAAGGTCAGTCGCTACAGACCAATGGGTAGTTCAGAACAGAACCGACCCACTGGAACCTGCTCTAGGCCTCGGGTGAAACTGCGCAGAAGACACTCTTAGTTATCATCACCGGCCCATCGAGCTTTCAGCACTGACAATGAGAAAGGCCTACCAGGTTTTAGCCAGTCCGTATGATCCTCTGGGGTTTATGGTGCCATTTACCACATGGGTTAAGGTGCTCATTCAGCACCTATGGTCAAAGAGAAGAGACTGGGATGATCCTGATTTGCATCTGGATCTCCGAAATGCATTGAGCGCCTTGGAGTCTGAGCTAGGGCACCCCAGTACAATATCCATCTCGCGCTGCTACTTACCTGCTCCTGATGATGGTACAAATCTGGAGTTTGACCTCCGGACAGCCCATTGGTCATCAAGATGCAGAGTCTTTACTGCTAAGAGAGTGCCGAACCCAAAGTTTCCTTGAAGAGGTGGTTGTTCTCCAGGCGCAGAAACCTGTGTCCTCCGAGAGTCGGCTAGTGTCCAGCCTGTCAGCGATGGAGAGCCCAGCCTAAAGTCCCACAGATGGCAGATTTACCACCGGAACGCCTCAGACTCCTCTGTCCTCCCTTTTATTCAACAGGCGTTGATTGCTTTGGGCCGTACTTGGTCAGGGAGCTTCAGGTAGGCTTTGAGGCTCTGGAGCCACAAGCAAAACCACAGTTGGCAGAACACCAAATCCTCTTCAAGTTCAACCCCCTGGAAGCCCCCCACTTCAGTGGTGTGTGGGATAGGGAGGTCCAATTGTTAAAGAATGCCCTGCAGGTGGCAGTCGGGAGCCAAGTTGTCTCCAAATACATATTGTACACGGTTTAAGTTGAGGTAGAAGGCATTCTGAACACTAAACCGCTAGGCTACGCCTCAGCAGACGTTGCCGATCCCGACCCCATCACTCCAAACATCCTTCTTATGGGGCGACGGGATGCATCTTTACCTCAAGCCGTTTACCTTGCGGATCAATTCTGGGTCCATTCTGGGTCCATTTCACAAGGAATTACCTCCCCACTCTCCAAACTCGTTCCCCAGAGCTCAGTGGCCCATCGGTAGGGTCACAAAGACTTTGACAAGTCAAGACTGATGTATCAGATCAGCAGAGGTCCTAGTTAAGGTAAAATTCTATACAAGACCAGTCGCACGTCTGATCCAGCTCCCCGCTCTCAAGGATGACACCCGGACCTTAAGAAATTCCCTTGATTGTACATTTGCTACTCAAATATGTGGGCGGCTGTTGTGAATTCCTTACACTACGGAGACTGTGTAGGTTGCAGTGTGTGTGGTTACGGCTAAGTTAGTAATGTGTGCTAATGACGTAAGTTCCATGAGAAATCCTTGTGTTTTCTTTTCATTACAGCGGTTGCCTTTACAGAAGTCAGAGACAATGTAAGTTTGTACTCTGTTTAGCTATTGTTGCAGCAGCAGATCGAGATATTCCTGAGTTGTGTCAGACTGCAACGAGGACTGAATGTTAGCCGTTTTACCCGGCGATGCAAAGCTGCGAGTTAATCTGTATTTGCTAGCTTGCTAACTTTCCAGTGTAGCTACATCACACATGTTCCTAGCTAGCGTGTGATACGTTTGTTGGGGCGCTAATCGTTACTGTGCTAGAGAGGATGTTTATTTTACTTGCACAGTGTGATAATTGTACACTTTATTTCCGTATTTGTTAATAAGGGATTAATAACCTACTGTTTAATATCCGATAATAATAGTTATAACAGCTGTGACATTAATGTACCTTTATTTCAGAAACTTAATTAATTTATCCGGAGGTTAGTTTCCTCCAGGATCACAATGACTCTTATTGAGTGACTTGTTGCTCTTGTAGGTTAGTTATAACGAAGTTAAGTCTTGTACTCGCTGTGAAATATTTTACTATTGATTGTTCTTCCACAGGTACAGTCCTGCACTTTTTGTGGTTCATGTTGTTTTAATTTGCACTTTTTGTGGTTCATGTTGTTTTAATTTGTAAACTTGTATAACTGCATGCTCTTATGGGTCTTCCCTTTTGGCACTTGTTTAGTTTTCCACAATGTATGCTTCATGTTTTGGCTGCTTGCAATGTTTGGGACTACCTCGTTGTTATGATCAGTGACCTATGCTCTTTTGTAAAGCTCTCTCTTGGAAGTCGCTTTGGATAAAAGCGTCAGCTAAATGCATACATGTCAATGTAACCAACAATGTACAGCTTGTGCCTGTAGTGCACCATCTTATCACCGAGTAAAATGTTTGAACTCCACCTGGTGACTCGTGCTCTCTGATAGGAGCCCTGAAGCGGCAAATACACATTATCCAGCATTCAAAGGGTTAAAATCCCATCAAGTACCTTGTCTACAATCTTAATATGCACCCTGTGGAGACAGCACTTTGGAGAATTCAGAGATATTGCAGGAAAAAGAAACAGATGGATGGTTTGCAGGGCTGTAACTGTGTTTTCTGTTTTCCTCACAAAGCTGGCAAATGGCCGCATCATCTTTCCTTTCTCTCCTTTGCAAGTTACATAATACTCTCCTGAACCAAGTGTGTGGGCCAAATGGAAAAAATATGCTTACATAAGGCTGAGAAAACTATCAACCAAACATACATAAAAGCTGTGTGTATGAATAAGGACCCACCGGACAAGCGATATGTCATACAGCTGGCATGAATGAAAAAGGACTTCCTTACATATACTCTCTGGAGATGAATAGAGTAGTGAATCAAGCTATAGACAGTGCCAATATTTCATTTTGAAATGAGAAAATTCTAGTAAACAGCCTGAAGTGAATGAAAAATTATCTGTAGAAGTTCAGTAGAAGCCATTTTAATGTTCTAATAACAAGCTGTAGTTATTGCCACTTTGTCTGTCAAATGTATGTCGGCTTTGTGAGTGTGTGTTAGTGTCTGGATACTGGACATCTGTGATGTCAACCTCTCAGCTTGGGGGGGGTTTCTCTCATTTATTCTTTCTTCTCACCGTAGGTAGATGGCTTTGATGTTGGGCGTGCCTTCGAAAGCTGTTACGGGGACGTTGCTTATGCGGTTACTCTGCAGGTGAAGGTACTCTAAAGACTCAGGCAGGTCCGAGGGGATGTGAGAAAGCTGATTACTCGACAGGTCCAGTATCTGCAAGAACAGACAGCTTTATCAAACGGAAAAATGTCCTCCCCAATGGTTCTGTACACAGTCCATCAAACAAAGTGTTCTGAGAAGAGGAAGCTGCTGTGAGGATCAGAGAGTTGCCTTGTATGCTGCTAGTGTTGAAAAATAATCCCCTCAGCTTTCTCGCTTGCTAAAATATTACCGGAAGGTCACAGGGCATCCTCTCCCTTTCTCTCTCTCTCTCTCTCTCTCTCTCTCTCTCTCTCTCACTCTCTCTCACTCTCTCTCTTTCTCTCTCTTTCTCTCTCTCTCTTTCTCTATCTCCCTTTCTCCCTCCCTGCCTGTCTCCTACCCTCTCTCTCACCCCCCCCCCCCCCCCCCCCCCCCCCCCCCCGTTTCCACTCTCACCTTCAGTGCACTCAACTCCAGCCAGGCTCCCTGGTAGATGGAGTTGAGCTTCAGCTGGTTGTTGCTGAGGTTGATCTCCCTCAGCTTGGTCATGCTGGTCAGCGCCCCCTCTGGTATGGAGGTCAGCTGGTTGTCCTTGACCCGGAGGACGTGGAGGCTGCGCGGCAGGCCCTGGGGCAGCGCCTGGAGCCCGTTCCCGGACAGGTCCAGGGTCTCCAGCAGGCGTAGCTTCCTGAAGGCCTCACGATGCACCTTTGGGCTGGTCAGACGGTTGTAGCTGAGGTTGAGCTCCGTCAGCGTGTACAGCGCAATCAGGTCGTTGCGGCCGATCTCCGAGATGATGTTGTGGAGCAACATGAGGGTCTTGGCCCGTCGGGGCAGGCCTCGGGGAACGCGCTCCAGCAGGTTATTGTACATGTGGAGGGTGTGGAGTTTCTTCAGGCCCTGCAGTGCACCCATAGATTAGACAAACTACGACTCAGCAATGGCACATGGCTGTGTTACACGGTGAGTGAAGGAGAGAGGCAAGTTACTGTACGTGGAAGGCCGCCGGGTCTATGGAGCGTGACCGGAGTTTGTTGTTGTGGAGCAAGAGGTACTCTAGGTTCCGGATGGGGCTGAGCGTGTCCCTGGGGATGCTGTGGATGGAGTTCTTCTCCAGGTGGAGTAACACCAAACTGCGGGGTAGGCCCTTGGGGACGACACTCAGGTTGTTGTTTGACAGGTCCAGGCACTCCAGGCTGCTCAGCTGACTAGAAGAGGAAGGAAAGAAGAAGTCTTCCTTTCATCAATAAATTCTTTAATATGTTCGATCTGCTTGCCTGGGTAGGCCTACCATTTTCTCCTCTTTCCCCCTGATATCGTCATTTCCACCTCCACCCAGTTGTTTACCCAGGAAGGATAGAAGAATACCTTTAAAGAGAAAATTCATAATCTCTCTGCCAATGACTAATTGCGGATGGTCTGTGGTGATTTGATCTGCTAAATGTGTTCTATCATCAGAATAAAAAATAAACTGTAATTTCGGTTGCAAACCTAGAAGAGTTACATAAAGGCAACCTTGCCCAGATCAGCATCATCCTGTGAGGAGCGCTGACATGGCCTGATGTCCTTCCCTACCTGAACGTCTCATTGTCCATACCGTCGTTGCTCAAAAGGTTGTCCTGTAAATATAGCTCTCTGAGGTGGGACAGGTTGTCAAAAGCCCCGGGTGGAATTTTCTCCAGTTTGTTACTCTGTACACAAAAGACCAAGCAGAAATTAAGAACATAAAAAAAAAATGTGAGTCATAGATTGATCTGAAATGTTGATATCAGGCTGCTCTGCACCTTCAGATGGAAGCGGTGGAGGGCAGATGGCAAGTTCCGTGGTACATAACGCAGGAAGTTGCTGGACATAATGAGGATCTCCAGGCCGTCGGAACTATTGAACATGTGTTCTGGCAGACCTGCATCCGTCAGCTTGTTGTTATGGAGATAGACAGACCTGCAGGAGGTTTGGTTTGGACAGGGATCAGGGGTTGAGGGACAGAAATAAGAAATGTGTGATTAGCGTTCTTTTGTTTTATCTTTGCACATGAGGCCATTTAAGATGAGATTTCCAGAATTCATGCACCTGCATGGGCAGCCCCCATGTTCACACACACACACTCACCCACACACACACACACACACACACACACACACACACAGACATGCACAAAAGTGCACATACAGAAAAACAACCTACTTCAGTCTTGGTTTCTGGCCAAATGTATATGGATATATCTTTGTCAGTTGATTAGCAGCAAAATCTGCGCTGATCAAGGAAGGCGGAAGATGTTTTGGTGCTGAGCTGAGCTACAAGTAAAAACAAAACAGGGAAAACATTAAGTTTACCACAATACTTTTTTATCTGCCACTGCTACAAAGGTAATTGGCATGTATCTATGCCAAACTCTGATGTCGTAGATTGCCGTTTATTATTGAGATTTAGAACAGAGACGAAAAATCACAAAATCGAATGGGAAACCGTTTCCACCGCATTCTCTGAGAGGGAGTTACACTCTTGACATATGGCAGGTTACGTTGGTCTTTCATCCCAAAACCGGGTTATCCAAGCCCATCAAAGTCACTCCTTTTGAACACATGTATTGTGCAAAGTGAGTATAGAAATAGGAGGAAGTGCTAGTGGTGAGATTAAACTTCAGTGTTCGTCCGGGTTTAGTGAGCTCTCTTTTCAAACATGGTTTATGGATTAAAGCAACATGGGTGTCTTTGAGGCTTAGTGAGCACTTAAAAATCCCCATTCTTTCTGTAGCTCCCTTGCCTATTCATCCCTGTTAAGTCACTGATAAATCTGTCCGTCCTACCTTCCTCTCTGTCCTTCCCTCTTCTGTTCACTCTCTCTCAAACAAACACACACAGTAACACAAACATGTACGCGACACACACACACACACTCATATGCACGCACGTACACAAATACACATGCACACACAAGTACACACAGTTACTCACTAACTCCAAAAAGGCCTGTGCGCCAGCAACATGTTAGATCTGACCAGCTGGCACTAACACACTGGAAGTGATTACAAGCATAAGCTGGCACACACTGTGTGAGGAAGAGAATAGAGATCGCTGAATTCACCTCTCCCAAATGCCACAGACATAAAAGACTGGCACACAGTCAGCACATCAGGACAGACTAAAATTAGAATTGAATTGAATAGACTTCTTGTCACTACACAAAGAGAAATGTGCAAGGCATCCAAACATTTTATTAAGATCCCACTAAAACTGAACTATTATGTTGCAAGGACTGCTAAATGTTTATACATTGTCACTGTAGATAGAAAACAAAAGAAGAAAAAGGTTGTACAGAAGCAAGAACAATGATCATTCTCATGGAAAGTTATGTGTGACTCACCTTGTTATTTGCCAAGTATAAGTAAGTCAGCTGACTTAGAACTTCAAACCCTTCATCTTCAAGGCCTGAAAAGATTGTATGCGTAACCTTAACATATTTTAATAAAAAAGTGGAAAACTTAACTTGTAGAAGTCAGCTTTCAAATATAAAACTAAAAGAAGCATATGTTTTATCATCACAAGACGAAAAAACTTCTTTCGTTTTAATTAAGTAAACTGTCCTGCAAGTATCCATGATTAGATGAGGAGCATGGGAAATTAATCTTTGTAATTAAAAAAGAAACCGAGTGGATCAAGAGACGTCTAGTCTCAGATTATTAAATAGCCCACCACTCTGCAGCTAGATGGCTCCAAATCAGGAGTTGTGAACACTGAAGGGGGCCCAGAAACAGTGTTCACTTCAAAGAGAAAACTTTCAGATACTCTATATCTGCAGTACATTACGATGTTAGGGCATTCTTTTCTTTCTTTCTTTTTCCCTTTCTTTCTTTCTTTTTTCTTTGTTTTTCTCTCTTTCTCAATCAACTACATTTTGTCCACTTGAGCGAGCATGAGAAAACAAATGTTCATATTGCCAAAGCAACAGGGAAATTACGGATATCTTTTTCTTTCTCGCTCTTTCTCTCTCTTTCTCACCGTGCGTGGTGAGGCGGTTGTTCTGTAAGTTGAGCGTCTCCAGGTGGTGCAGAGAGGAGAGATGCTCAATGGTTATCTCCTCGATACGATTGTTCTGGAAGCAGAAAACAAACACCTTTAAAACAGCACACTTGTTCACAATTAAGGCTTTTCCATTTTACTTGACGATCTGTAAAATTGAGTTTACTCAAACAGTCAAAGCCACTGTCAGGGATATCTGATAGTTCCTATTAGAGCTAGGCACTTCCAACCCCTGGCTCGACTGTTACACACTATTTGTATGTCCCTTTAGATAAAAGCATCAACTAAATGAATAGAATGTATTGAACTGAATTGACAGTGTATCCCTTTTGTATTGACTAAAAGGGGGATCGGTTAGAAATGGGATGTTGGCATAGGTCTACCTGGAGGGAAAGGTGGCGAGTGTTTTCTGACAGCTCGCTGGGGAACTCAGTGAGGTCGACCCCAGCACAGTCCACTGCCCCCTCTGCTGTGCAGCTGCACTCTGGAGGACAGACCAGAGACTCCATCTTGGCTCTAACAGTAGCAGTCTCCTCAGTGAGCTCTTCCTCCTCCTCCTCCTCTTCCTCTTCCTGTTCTTCTGGCTCCAGAGGGGCCTGGCATTGCACCAACGCCCAGGTTAGGAGCAGCACGCCCAGGGCCCGCAGGAGAGAACGTCTGGGGAACGACATGGCACTTGGCTGGAATTCCAGCTGAGCCACAAATGCTCAATACTGAAAGAAGCATGGAAAAAGAGTGCTAGTAATGGATTCATTAAAAACCATTCAGGAAAACCTTTCTATCTAAAAAAAACGTTGACAAAACTGAATAAATATGGTGTATAACTAATGGCTATTGAGATAGGAAGTAAACACAACAGGACCAGTAAGAACTCACATCTTCTGGATGTTTGGCCTCTTGATTCTATGCAGATGGACAAAGACGAGCTGAGAGTTCCTTGCTGTACCAATATCTCCACTGCCCTGCTTTCCTCCCAGTGCCCTCACCACCTGCGAATACCGACGTGCCCAATAGAAATGTAAATCTGTAAGCGATCATTCTCATTAAGGTATGGTGTCATGGCATCATCACCAGTATCAGTTATTTTCTCATTTAGGGACCCACAGCTCTGGAATGGTCTTCCACTCCACATTAAAATAGTGTCCTGCTGTGTTATGTTTAACATTTGAATGCTTTACCTTTTACTTATTGCGCAGCCCTTTGGTTACATCTGGTTGTTTTTAAATGTGCTATAGAAATGAATGTGACCTGAATTGACGATGTTCTGGTCCTCTATCTACAAGGAATCAATGGATGGAATAATAAGTTCCCAAATCAAGCTTGGACCATGAGGTCTAATGGACATGATTATGTTGCATACCAGCCGGTGAATCAGTCTGAAAAGGTTACTTAATAACAATGTTTTGGTAAAGACAGGGAAAAGCTCTTTAGTCATCTTCTCCAGTGCTGATGGACATACTCCAAACAGGCACTCGGCTGGCTGACCATTAAAATCCACCTTTCTCTCAAAACAATTTAATGCTCTTCTCAGCTCTCCTCTCAACATTGACCAAAAGCCAATCTAGACCCACACACCGACACAAAATGAATGGGCCGAATGTGTGTTTCCCAGTGAGGAACCCATACAAACAAACACATCTGTGCAGCGAGGTACAACACCCTCAAATTGATAAACACATAAAAAGCAGTACAGCACAGTCAAAAAGCCATACTCTCATGCTCAAAACTTCAATTCACCATTACTCCACAGCAATGTAATCACAAAGAAATGTTTGACCAATTCCAATCATGATTTACTTGAGTAAAGATATCCATTATGTATGCACCATCATGTATGCTCATCCACAGCACTAGCAGTCCAGCTGTGCTCCTTCACAGCTCCACAACTTACTTCTAAGATACTATTGAAGTAAAGTGGTAAGCTCACCAACAGCACAGAACATTGGAGCACTGATTCTGACATTGAAAGTAATATTCCATTTCAGTATTATCTAAGAACATCATAAAAGCACCCATCACACGAAAAACAGAAAGTTTGTATTGTTTTCACAAATATCGATGTAATATTCTTTACCCTTTGTGATCAATGTTTTCTGTGAGGCAGAGCAGTGTTAAGTCCAGTCCAACCATACATAGTTCCATAGGAAGGGAGAAGGAGAGACAAGTCACCACCACTCCAGATACCCTCCAGATGTGAGGGAAAGTGGGAGTGAGGGAGGGAAAGTTCCAAAAAAGAAAGTGACAGAGTAGAGAAGGGAGAGAGAGAAATAGCAGGGAAGACAGAAGTGAGAGAGAGAGGAAAGGGAGTGAGGGAAACTGTATTCTGAAAGAAAGCCAAAAGCCCAAATTCTTCAGTTTTTTTCCCCTTTCTCTTTATTTGCGACAGGTTTTTCAGTCCTAAAGTGGAGATATACTGATTTGTAACAAAAATCTTAAATTAAGTATGTTTTCGAGAAATAAAACAAAGGACATTACATGTTTTCTAAAGAATTCAACAAGTATGTTAGTATATCCATAAATTGTTATAGACTAGATTTATAGTAAGGCATTTATGGTTATCTGGGACCAAGATTACTTGGATGCACTACGAAGCCAAATAAAACCAAAAGTTATTTGCAGAATCATGCTCCTCAAATCTGCTTTTAACCATCTACAAATAATGTCAGTAAACAACAGCCAAGACTGGAAATACAACTGCTTGTTTGACATGTTTGAATCAAAAGCCCAAATATGTTCTTCATAACTCCATTTAGCATCAACTGTGGGTGATATTTAATTTATCACAAGTAACTCAGTATCAGAAAGTTAATTCCATGCAGAAGTTTTTAATGCAGCTCCATGGTTGCTTCACAAAAGATATGCATCTAAGCTTCAGCTAAAATGTAGATTAGGTTATTAGGGATGGTATCTCTGTTGATCTTGAAAATACATGATGAGGAATATTGAAGAGACAGGATATCCAAGCTTGCCAAAAAGAAGTGACAGGATATGATCCGATGGCTAACATATTTCTGAAGGTCATTCTCTATATACATCCCATCAGATGTTTTGTTTGCACAACTGCTTTGAGCAAATGTCTTGGTCTCGCAGATTAAATTAATTCCCCTTTCAGCATATTAGATGTTCTCAGCTGTCAGAGTCTGTTTGCCTGGAAACCACATTGGAGACCACATTGCGCTCACTGTTGTTTTGTCAAGTAATGAACTTGAGTAGGATCAATTCCCTTTAAATTGGACCACAGTCGTAGTCATAAGTAATTATTTCGACCAGTATGATAGTATAAACATTTTCTTGAGCACAAAACATCCCTCCTTTGAATTGCAGATTGTTTATTCATCACAACCTAACTGGCCCGCTGAATACTAACAATAACACTCAAGCAAATTACTCCAGTGAACTGGTAAGTACTCCCTGTGCTCTGCTTGATCAAATCAAATTCCTGTGCCAGTGCCAGTATTTCATATCTACATACTGGCACTGTTATTTGTATTTCCTGATCAGACATCATATCAAAAATACAGATAGAAGTATTTCCACAAACAACCACTATGGGTAGAAAATGAAGAGAAATTAATGTAAGATTTGTGGATGAAGTGCAGTCTCCTGTGTACGACAGAGGGGGATTGGGGGATCATGAAGGGGAATCGAAACACATCTGTCTGCTGGGCTGCAGTCTCTGAGCTGATGAGTTATGAAGTCTAGTCTTTTTTAGAAGTCAAGACACAGACCAAAATATCTACTGCTCTTTGTAGTTCTCTGCGTGACCAAAATTGCATGTCCGTCTATGGTGCACTGCTCTCTTGAGTTACCCTGGGATGACTAATGACCAATCTTTGGGATGAAAAAAACAATAACAGTATTGGAAATGTAAATATAGCTTTAAGCGCTCATCTTTAATAGTTTTCTCCTATCTCCTCAAAATACAGTTGTGCATGTGTACTCCAGTCATATAGTTTAGAGCTTGCAAACTCTTCTGACTTGGAAGGTTTTTGGCAAGAAATTAAATCACCTGGGGTTTGAGTAAATTACAAAAGACATTTACACCCATTCTGAGACCAACGGGAGGCCCCTCGTTTGTGTGTAACAAGCCAAATTCATGAACAGCCACAGTTGTTGTGTTTGGGTTGCACATGTGAAATTACAATACTGAATACCAGACAAATAAGATAAAAATGTAACTATGTTTACTGACTAATCAAGCACATGGCCAACAGTCCACGACTGTTACTCCACTCCCAAAATAGTTTTTTCTTCTTTACAGAATCCACTGATCATTAAGACCACTCCAACTTATACAACTTGCCATTCAAATCTCATTGTCAAAGGATGGAATAGCACTAGTATGAAGGTGTAAATGAACCCTCCTCAATCCATCTAGGCACTATGCTGTTCAGTGGTATCTATTTAAAATGCAGATTTGGAACATTTGCATAACATTAATGCATGTGTGTGGGCACACACAGTAATTTTCCAAATGATTATTTCTGTAAATTGCAGTAACTGTAAAACAATTAGTCATGTATGTCTTTCCATCTGGATATAGTTTAAGTACTAAACGTTTGGACTGTATTTATTGATTGACTGAATTATAATCAAAATAGTACAATAAAGTACACATCAAGGGTTGTGCAGAGTTACAAATGGAGATATTTTCAAAAAGCCTTGTCATGACAAATAAAATTGCATTTTCCACCGAAATTGAACACATGCTATGAACACGACTTTGAGGCAGTACAAGTTGTGAGTCTTGAAAAGCTTTAGTCTCCGGAGTTGGAGCCAGGGGAGAATAGGAGAGGCCAGCCAGCCTTGCAGTGGAATCTGGGTCAAAGCTCGTTAACAGATTTGTGTTTTAGCCATACACTTACTAGCTTGCCATTTACAAAGGAAAAACTACAGCGTGGCAGTGTGGAACCAGGAGCTTACTGGAAAGATGCAAATAATGTAATAAAGATATGCCCACAACGGGAACATTTTGTGTTCCTACAACTACTATTAACACAGGCTCCAACATATTGGACACATTAAAATATGCTGTTTTCATTTATTATGGAATTCTTTGTTACAGTATACTGAATCAAGGAGAGTCTATCGTGCCTTCACCAGAGCTGCAACCAAGCACCCTGGAGTCTGGAAGGAAATGCACGCTCATCCTAACAGACCTCTATTTCCTGTGAACACACCACCAACATTCCCAAAAAAAAATTTGCAGGTCAGGTGTGGACAATGTGGTCAATGTTCCCTCGTCCTCAACATTATACATAACTCAACAATCATAACAGCATCATAAATGTCAAGATATTTACCCCGGAAAATGAGGTCAGTGCAACATATCGGTGTTATTGTAGGCCAGTTTTTATTGAGTCTTTAATAGATAACCATAGCCAGGGGACGAGGGAGCAGGATAAATGAGAGCATTGTTGAGGGGACAACAGGTGCAAGCACATCTTTGACTACTCGTGTTCTGCTCTGTGTTTGGATTTTTATGTGTCTGCTAAATGACTAAATGTAAATGTTATGTTGGAATTATTATACTTTTTTGTGATCAAGTGGATACTAGAGTATCAACAAGAAAGGTGACAGCAAGGTGATAACCTTCTGTACCCGTTAAGAGACAAGAGAAGATAGAGAGTGGTCACTCTCTTTCAGAGTCATCGCTCATTGAGATACAGCAGGAGAAAGTACTGTTTATTCAGTAACAAGTCACGTTTTGTTACAAGACCGACATGGCAGATATTGGAGTCACAGTGACCCACATCCAGTTATCCATTAAGTACCATTATCAAGAGTATGCAATACAAACGTGTCTAAAGGTGATACAGTCCTTATGCAACATCACACAAAAGATAAGAGGCACTTGACTCTCAAAGACAGAAAGTGAAAAACTACTCAACATAACTTTAACCAGATTTATAGAGTTTTTTCAGGGTTCTATTTCCATTAGCAAATAACGTTTGCAGAGTGGCTCAATGAAAGGGGGAGCTATTGGACGACATAATTGTGTTAGAAAGATGATTGGTTCACAAACATGAAAATCAGGATGCCCACCTCTACAGGGTCTCAACTGACACTATCAGAATATAGTCATTGGGAGGAAAAACAGTGTTTCTGTCCATCCATACTCCTTTCCCCTACAGTCAGGGCTTCAATAACAACGGTTGTTATTGAATTACTTAGGCTAGATCTGAGAGGCTAGATCTGAGATGCATAACATTAATCCTAAATCAATGCCTGGAGTCAAGCATTGCCCATTTTCCACTCCTGCTCTTTCACAGCTTGGCTTTGCCTGGCTGTAGTTGCAGGCTCTGGAGCTTCATGGCCATACCCATGTTCCCTGTGATCTTCAACTTGCCCTGGAAAAAAGCCTGCAAAGAGAAAAGCAATTTGGTTGGGTGTCTAAACATACACACAATCTTCTTTTCTGTCTGTGTAATCGAAAATGATCCATGCATTCAACATATGAATGGACACAATATCTGATCCAGACTGAAGTAGGCCTATGTGTGGCTGGTGTAGAGTTAAAAACAAAAGAGATTAACTAGACTCAGGGAAAGTGGGGCAGCTGCGACAGCAATAAGGGCTTATGGGAAGGCAGAACACAGAGCAAGGCACACCGTGAGAGCAAGGCACTCCCCGAGAATGTCCCACCGTACAGGGACATTCTCGGGGAGAATGTCCCTGTACTTACTGTGAGTCGCTCTGGATAAGAGTGTCTGCTAAATGACCAAACGTAAAAAAAGTATCTTCTATGGCCAAAACACTCCACCGATGATACAATGCATTCTGGGAAATAAATATGTTCAGTAGAATTTTCTGAAATAAAGCCTCATTTAGAAAGTTCACTGCTCTTTGAGTGAGATTGATGTAATGCTTGTTTTACAATGGATGTCAAAAGGAGGTGAAGTGTTAGGCTGTGAAGCTAGAATGAATGGCAAAAATGCATCCAATTCTCCCACTTGTTGTTTTCAACAATAAGAACCTCTTCTATTCATCTCCACAATTTGGCAGTTAGGACTTTTGAGTCTTGCACACGGAATTGGTCATGTGCTTGCAGATCTTTTCAAGCCCTGTCAAATTGGAGTCTGAGTGTTGTACTGAGTGTTGGTTAACTGTAACCATCAGGTCTCTGATTGGGTTTACCCCTTGGCTTTGGTTGGGCCAGTCAAGGATATTCAGAGACTGTACCAAAGCTTTGTGTTTGTGACGTTCTTTAAAAGAATGTCCTTGCGTTCTCAGCGTTCTTCGGATTGATAAACAGCCATTACAAACGTTGGTTCGCCTAAAAAAGGACCGTGTGAACACAAACCGGACCTAATGAAAAATGCAACAAAGCAGCAAATCATCCACTAATTCGGACCAAGCAAACGGACTAATAGGTGTGAAAGCACCCTAAGTCGCTCTGGATAAGAGCGTCTGCTAAATGACTAAATGTAAGATGAACCGTCACTCCAGGCTGAGGTTTTATGGGCTTAGCAGCATTTTTGTCTCTCTCTCCAGCATCTCTTTTACATCCCTAAGGATTTACCATAGGGATGTTACTTACCGAGTAATTAGTGGTAGCCATTTTTTGCCAGACGTAGCGCTTGGCCAATTATAATTTTGGGGTCTCATCAGGCCAGATAATCTTTTTCCCCAAGCCCCTTAAAAGTGCTGGTTGGTCAACTCCAGGTGGCTGCATGCATTTTCCTGCAGAATGCCTTTGTGTTTAGCCACTGCACCATAAGGGCCTAACGGAGTGGTACAGAGATAATTTTGTTCCATCTCTACTGACTGATTAGATTACCTGTATTTGGCAGCAAATGCTGCTCTAGGAAGTGCCTCAATCTTTCCAGAATTCACACCCAAAAATAAAAATGATCCTTTATTACTTTATTAGCCACCTTTAATGGCTCACCGGACTAGTGTGTAGTCCGGTGATCCAAAATCAGCCCTGGATTTTTACCGCATGTCATCCTCTCTCTCCCCACATTTCCTGTCCCCTCCAAACACTATCTCTGTCAGAAGTAAATAATAAAAGCAGAAATGACAACAACAAAAAATATATATATTGTTTTCTTTTGTAAACTTCCCCAAATCCAACCTTTACAAATTATATCTTGGATGGGACAGAAACACAATGCCAAGGCTCTCACAGTACCAAAACCCTCTACTTACAAACATCCTTGAAGAGCTCTTTCATAGTGACAAAAGTGCGCACAGTATAGTGTATTGTACATGCTAAATGCATGAATGTAAATGTACATTCTAAAGAAAAGACATAAAAAACATTGCATACATGAAAAGAAGCCTGTAGCCAACCTTAACAAAGTAGTAGACCATATTATTATAAAAATGCATTGCATTGCTTTTGTTTCAAATATTTAAAGATGCATCATCAAGTCGCTTTTTTTTTTTTTTTACCTCAGACTAATATTATTAGGAAATACTAAGGGGGGCCACGGAGGATGGAATACACCTCTTAACTAACAAAAAGGACTGTCGGCCCAAACATTACAGTTTGCCTGTTTATGTCAACCGGCTAACATGAGGTTAATAGTAGGAATGCTCAAATGGACTAATTTGATGTTAGTCTGATAAGATTAAAATGTATATTGTGATGCAGCTAAAGCCAGCATAGATTCAGCAAAGGCACTGGAATAGTCTAGAAAGATCTGGTTCCGTCTACTACACGGCCAATGAGTAAAAAGCAACAGCTAATTATGTATAAATATGTGACAAATTCTGGAGTGGCCCTTAAGTGTAAATATATTTCACTTTGATATAGAGATATATTTAGTAAGATCTGCTTTTAGTGAATAAAAAATCACAAAATGTTATGTTGACTAATTCTGGGGAGTAATCCCCCTTCTCTACTTAGGAGAGTAGTATCTTGCTTACACATAAATACAGCGGCAACATAAAAACTGTAGTGAACAGTCAGTGAACATACTTGATCAAGGATGTAACACAGCAAACACATATTAGAATAGGACAAAAATTCTACAAGGACAAAATAAAGAGACACATCAGACACACCAAGGCTAAATACTCACTGTTTGTGGGTTCATCTTCCCCGTCATCAGAGCCAGCAGATCAGCATCTGACATTGAAATTGTGCAGTCTGCTTTTTTTGCTGAGTGAGGGAGGAAACAATGAAAACGGCAGCTCATCATTCTGTTTTATTCAGTTAAGGTCCATAATTTAGTATTTTAATTTTACAAGGACATGGAAAATTATACATTACAGACAACAAGAAGCAAATTGTGTATTTTTAAATGTCACAAGATGGTTCACTGCTTCAATTTTTATGCAAATTTGGCCTTTCCAATATCCATTGTTGAGCTGTAAGCACATACCGGTAACTATATTTGTAGTTCTCACCTGTGTCATTGTGGACACAGCCTTTGCCATTTTTCACATCAACAAACCACACAGCCTCCTCCCCATTTGGTCCACCCTTCACCTTGAAAGCAAAAACTCCTCCGATCTTTTTCACAAACTGCTCCCCATCCTGCACGTAAAAACATAGACAAAGGGAAAACTTTAATTAGTATATTAGGGATATTTCTTTAGATGACTGTCTGTAAATGTACTCCACTGGAACATGAGAGTGAAGATATTCATCTATATCTACATCCGTAATCTGATGGGACAGCTACTTGTATGGACTGAATGTGGAGAATAACATTTTATCAGATTGAATCTGAAAGTTAAAAGTTTTAAATATTAACTGATCTAAATAACTTCCTAAAGTGATTTATAAATAATGAATAAACATAATATACTGATATTAAGGACCTCGGTAAAGATACCTTTAGTAAATTGAATACCTGTAATAGGTAATTAATGTTTTCATTATAATTACATCACCTCCTGAAGCTTTTTGTGTATCTCCTGGAACACTGCATTAGCCTTGAAGCCTTCCAGCCCACTGCTCGAGCTAGTGTAAACAGCCTGGATTCTCTTGTGGCTGGGGAAAGATACACACAAACAATTGCAACAACCACATAAACTTGTGTTATATCATAAACTAATTTTAGAACGTTATTTTGATCTTCAATTAGACCTCTGTACTTTGTAACTAGCGGAATGCGTGGTATGGGTAGCCTACATAACCAATTTGGTAACATCATTGCATGACATTCACATTAGTTCATTAATTTGGTACCTATAGTGTTCCTTGCTAGTTTGATGTATACCGTTTCGAACAGGTCTGATAATTTGATTGTTTAAAATGATTTATATCGTCGCTGTTGCAATGGGCACCGGCTTCTTCATTTTTGGACAATTGAAGGATATGAACAATGCAAGTCAAACTAGAGAATACATCATACAATCTACACATTTGTTAACCTCACCTTACAGCCTGTGGATCTCGCATTTTGTTTAAATTTGATGTAACAATGCTCTACAGACGGAGCGTGCAACTATGTTATGATTTTCTGCTGTGAAATAATTACGAAACGTACTTCCTAGTTCGTGACGTTTGACAGACCATACGTGTCGATGAACGAATCGACAACGCTCAGACCCAGCACGACGTTTCCGAACAGCAGCTTTTTCTATGACTCTGCCCAATTATTAAGCGCAATCATTCATTTAACGTCTGTAATTTCTTGTATGGACTGGGTGCTGAGTGCTCTTCGGGTTTGTGTTTCAAGTCTGGTCATTTAATATTGAAAAGCATAGCCATCTTTGTTTGTTTATTTCGTTTATTTTTACAGGGACAGTGTAGCCTACATTAATCAACGTTTTAAGTAAAAGTGCCGGTTTTAGCCAGCCGGCTAATTTTCAACCGCAATCCCTGGGCAACAGTTAGGCCTACAATACAAACAGTCATTGAACAATGAACACACGCAGGGCAACATAGGACAAGACATAGCATAGCCTACAGATCAACCTAGAACAAAAAGCAACAAGACAAGGACCATTTGACCTTGGCTAATTAATAAACCACTTCATAGTAGAGAAGAACTAAAAGTTTAATGCTTTCCTTGAGGGTTTAGGTTGACTGAGGTGCAGTTCTATATGGCTGCATATGGCCCTCTGTGACATTATGAATGGGCTGTACAAACACATTTTGATAAGATGTGATGCAGCCTACATCGTTTTAATGAAAGTTGTTGGGTGTCATAAAACCAATAAACTGGATGAAGGAATTGGGGTAGTGCCTGAGGGCAATAGGGACACAGGCATATTATCTTGTGAACAACACAGGTTGTCTGAATGAAGACAAACAGCTGAAAATGTTATAGGCAGTGAACTGTCACCTTCTTAACTCCCAGCCCGTGCAGCATTTATAGAGCAGCGCTGGTGAAGGGGTAGGATGCTGTAGCTGGTGATGACAAGGGTTAGTGGGTGGGGAGGATTTAAGGCCAAGCATCAAACTCGAGCTAGCTTGATTACTCTCTCACCCAACAGAGCTGATAGGCGGAGTGAAGAGCCGGGAAGCCAGCCAATGTTGTGCTGCTGTGAGTGTGTCAGCCTGGTCGTAAGGGGCCGAGTCCTCTGCTTTTCAGTCCAAACATAGGCCTAAACTGTTTAAGCCGATGCTGCTCTCTGTTGGCAAGGTCTTACATTTAAAAACTCAACCCAAATATATGTCAACGCGTTGTAAGACGGGTCAGTTATGTTTTTATTTTATTTTTATGACAAGAGGATTAAAACAACGGAATTTTAAGTGTCAATGTCACCAGGAACTTGGTAAATGTCTGCTTAAAAAAAAAAAAAAACACTGATGCATGTCACGTGACTTTCTGTCCTGGAGATATTCTTCCTGGAACGTTTGCTAAAAGAGTAGCTTTGTCATTCAGGGCTTGTTTTAGTCTGTAATAACAGGCTTTTATGAAATATCTTACTTGCTTTTGTGGTCAGTCTCAGTCAACATTTTATTTCAAGGGACGCCAGTTTTGTGTGCAAATGACAAGACCAGCTAATTTGTTGTCTGGCTAGCTCTCAAATTAAACTATTGCTTGCTGTGTTAGCAAGCTAGCGTGATTTTGTACAGTAAACTGTGATAATAATTTTTAAAGCCTTCTTGTTGGCAGAACACCTTGACTTCCATCTAGGATTTGACCTGTAGAACCATGGCGAATTTGCTCTCGCTGCAGTTCAGTGCCTCTCTCAGAAAATATGGGAGTCTAAAGCCTCTGAGGACTGCTACAACGTTACCCATTGATAAAAGACGTTACAGCAGCAAAGATGGATCTACTTCTGAGTATCTGCACAAAAGTATTGTGCCGTCTATGCATTATCAGAAGAGTTTACCCAGGTAAGCGCACAGCAAGTATCCGTTTATAGTACCCAGCAATATAGGCTAATGATACAATGTATTTATTATTTTGTATGTATTTCCCATGCTAATTACCTATTAAGCGTTTAGTTATCAAAATATTTGATTATTTAGAAGAAAGGGTGACTCCTTGTCACTGGAAAAGGAATGTAGGTGAAAGGGCAAAGGGATATTGAACGTTGACACATATGGCCAACAGAGGACGGTGTTTCACATACAGCATGCTATTGATCCATTGTTTCTATAGGCTACCAATTCCAAAACTGGAAGACACAGTCAAGAGATATTTGGCAGCTCAGAGACCTCTCCTTGATGATGACCAGTTCAGGTGAGCACGCAACAAAAAAAAATCTACAAATAAAGCATTGATCAATCATGAGGACACATTCACGACTCTAAATGCTTATGTCTTCAGTAAAACAGAGAAGTTGGTAAGGGACTTCCAAAGTGGTGTTGGGAACCAATTGCACGAGGAGCTGGTGGCTCAGGACAAGCAGAACAAGCACACAAGCTACATCTCAGGTTAGCCATGGATCTAAAACGCAGTTGAATCAAATTATTTTGTGTATCCAAAATCCCTGTGTATGTGGTCTTTTCAGATTTTGCAAAGGGTTGTAAACAAAGTGTGGCTCTACGAAAATAAAAACGAATAGAAAATGTGGGAATTTGAGGATGATTTGACAACCAAATTGAAAATAAATTCTTTTTTTCATTTCATTTCAGCCCCTTGGTTTGACATGTACCTGTCCGCAAGGGACTCTGTAGTCCTAAACTTTAATCCCTTCATGTCCTTCAACCTCGACCCCAAGACGGAGTACAATGACCAGCTAGTGCGAGGCACGAACATGGTGTGCTCGGCTGTACGGTTTATGAAGACCCTCCGTGCTGGCTACCTGGAGCCAGAGGTATTCCATCTGAACCCAGCCAAGAGTGACACGGTCAGCTTTAAAAAGTTCATTCGCTGGGTCCCCTCCTCCCTGTCATGGTACGGGGCCTACATGGTGAACGCCTACCCCCTGGATATGTCCCAGTATTTCCGTCTATTCAACTCCACCCGTATCCCCAAGAAGGGACGGGACGAGCTCTTCACAGATCCTAAAGGGCGCCACCTACTGGTGATTAGGAAAGGCCACATGTATGTGTTTGATGTGGTGGATCCTAACGGGAACCCGGTGAAACCTGCGGAGATCCAGTCCCACTTGAAATACATCCTGTCTGACCAAACTCCAGCCCCCGCCTATCCTCTGGGCTTCCTGACCAGCGAGAACCGGGACGTATGGGCCGGACTGAGAGAGAAGCTCCTGGCTGCCGGAAATGGAGAGGCGATCGGTAGTGTCGACAGTGCCTTATTCTGTCTGTGCCTGGAGGACGAGAACATGCGAGACCACATTCACATCTCCCACAACATGCTGCACGGGGACGGCTCTAACCGCTGGTTCGACAAGTCGTTCAGCATAATCCTCGCCAAAGACGGACAGGCGGCCATCAACTTCGAGCACTCCTGGGGCGACGGCGTGGCCGTCCTCCGCTTCCAGAACGAGATCTTCAAGGACTCCACGGAGAAGCCTCTGGTCCATCCCGGCTCCTCAGCAGCGGTGGTGGACTCCGCTTTTGCTGTGCGCCGCCTCCAGTTCAACCTCGACGGCGAGCTGGAGACTGGGATCGCCAAGGCCAAGGAGAACTTCGATTCGGCCGTGTCAAAGCTCACCATCGACGCCATGGAGTTCAAGAAGGGCGGGAAGGAGCAGCTGAAGAAGAAGAAGCTGAGTCCAGACGCCATCGCTCAGCTGGCGTTCCAGATGGGCTTTCTGAGGCAGTATGGGCAAACCGTGGCTTCCTACGAGTCTTGCAGCACCGCGGCGTTCCGTCATGGCCGCACAGAGACCATCCGGCCCGCCACGGTCCACACGCTGCGCTGTGCTCAAGCCTTTGTACGTCAGCCAGGGAAGCACAGTGTGGAGGAACTGCTGGGCCTGCTCTCCGAATGCTCGAAATATCACGGGCAGCTCACCAAAGAGGCGGCCATGGGTTAGTGCACAGCCGTTTCACAAAATGGGAAAAGTGAAACGGGTTTCATATTTGAGATGGCGAGGGCAGGTTAAAAAAATCCTCATTTTAATTATTCTTCCTGTTCTTGTTTTTTCTCCACCAGCCCAAGGGTTTGACCGGCACCTGTTCGCAATGAAGTATCTGGCCAACTCAAAGGGCCAGCCACTACATGCCCTGTACCAGGACCCGGCATATGCAGCTATTAATCACAACATCCTGTCCACCAGCACCCTTACCAGCCCTGCAGTTAGCTTGGGAGGCTTTGCCCCTGTGGTGCCTGACGGTTTTGGGGTAGGCTACGGTGTCCATGACGACTGGATTGGCTGCAACGTGTCCAGCTATCCAGAACGTAACGTACACGAGTTCTTGCAGTGTGTCCACAAGTCACTTGAGGACATCTTTACTGTTCTGGAAGGAAAGCCTCTCAGCTAAGGAAAGGGTTTCATACAGAGATCACTAGTGCAGGGAAATTATGAAGTTCTGTAATACAATGAGGTGAATTTTAGGGCTGTGTTTCTCAACTACTGATCTTCAGACCATCACTGCTCAGGTGGTACAACCATACCCGCAGACTAGGTGACCTCATCTGTCTGAAAGGAATAGGTTGAAAAATACTGTTTAAGTGCACTTTGTCCAGGTTAAGGACTAACACAAGTGTGGGTTGAGAGAAGTGTTGTTAAATGACATCACAGCAACTTATACTATTGGGTCAGCAAAGGTTAAAGTAGCAGTTCAATATTCAGTCCACTTTTGCAGTGAATTGAGCAGGGCAATGTGTTCTTAGCAATATTTACTATGAATGTCAAGTTGGAGAAACCACATCTGAGTGAGTTTTTTTTTTTTGCTTATAGAATTACATTTATGCCATTCATAACCTTGATGAAACTGTGTAGGTGTATGTACATGCCTTATTGAGTCAAATGAATAAATGTTTACTTGAAGTCAATTCTGCTAAATGGCTTGCCACAATTTCTTGTGACATAAGGATCAATGCCTTTTTTCATAATATAACCTCAGATCTTTGCTAATGATGGGGCATTTTTATGGATCATGAATCTAAAGCAGTTGCACACAGGCAAACAATAAGAATGTATGAAAACTTGAACTGAATTTTTAAATAAAGCTCCATGTGTCCATGGTGGGATATATCAGTGTCAATACTAGGGTATGATCCATTTCTTCAACTGTCCATCTGGCAACATTTAAAGAGACAAATGTTTTCTCAATCATTTATTTAAAATAAAAAATAATCAAAAGTAATATACAAAAGGTCATACAGGCTCGAACTCGTAACTAAAACAATTCCAACGAGATTATCATCATCTTAAATGGGCTTGATTTTGAAGTGTAGGCCGATCAGACTGAAGACGAGACATTTCAGATCTTGCACCAGGTAGTAAAACACCCTGAGGCCTTCTGGATCCCTGCAAAACAAGTGTTATTTTTAGAAGTGAGACCAACTTGACAAGGACCTCATTATTCTAGCTGTGCCCATATCTTACAACCACCATAATGTATTTTACTTACTTGGACTGGTTGACATCAATCAAGGAGCCAATCTTTGAAGTTGTGAAAGAAATGTGCTCATCCCCAATGACAATCTCAAGCTCCTGGTTGGGTGAAGATAAAAGGTTCTTTATTTCAGTTTTCAATAAAATGGCATTAAGCTCACCTGGTATCCTCCATGCATTGAACTTGGCCAAATACCTGGGTAAAATAGCAATACATCGGCTCCTTATTTTTTTAAAAATCTGACAAACCTGTCTGCCAACTCTATCAGGAGGCGGCCACAGTGCATCGTCTTCCTTAGTGATCTCGCTGTCGTCGATGATCCTCTTTAGCTCTTCCATTACACTTTTATGTACATAGGCCTGTGAGGAAAGTAGTACATAAGGCATGCTGCGAGTACGTACTTTATAATGCAATATTTTTAATACAGTAGCAGAAAATAAATAATTGTTTGCAGTTCTTAATGCAAATGTTCGTCTAATGATTAACGCTAATGATCAATGAGATTGTTATTGAAGCGGCCCCCGCTTCTTCCATTCAGACACGAACCTCTTTTCTGATCATCACGTCGTTTTTGTAGTTACTGTTGTTGGCGTACCTCAACTTGCCTGCAATAAAATAAGTCATGAGCTCTATGGTAAAAACAGCTACAGTAACAGCGGTATTAAGCTCAAGTCCATTCGTTTATATGGTTATTAGCTAGTTAGCTTAAGCTTAACCAGCAAGCGTATAATGGAAACTCAAAAGTTCAAACTAAATCTATTACTGCTGAAGTCTACTGGTGTTAGCAAGCTTCCTTGGATAAGCTAGACGGGACACAAAAAGCAAATGTTTCGACAAAATAAAGTTAGTTAACACATACTAGAAAACTAACACGCAGATAAATAACTATCGGCTGTGTAGCTAGCTAGCTTGAATTTCTGCAAAAGTTAGTTAGCAATTAGGAAGCTAACGCATATAACACGTAACAGTTAGCTTGCTAGCCAGCCATCCCCCCAAAAACCTAGCTAGCTAGCACACAGAGCCGTGGTGGTAGCAGCTACACTGCTAGTTAGCTTGCTCAATGAAATTGCCGCCTAGACAAACTTACCGTCGGGTCTGAACTCAAATTCCAGAAACTCGTGGCCAAATTTGCCCTTATGCCCAACATAGTATCTCAAATAGAAGTCACTCGTTGACATAATCAAATCGCCTAAAGTGTTTGCCGGATCAAACCAAAGGAAGTACAACGTAACTCTGCAGCCCTTGTGCTGTGATCAAAAGCTAACCTCGCTGGTCTACCGCCTCACATGAACAGTGCGCCTGCGCCCGGGCGCCTCTTTGTGATCTCATATTCGTTGTCGCAAGAAAATGGCGTAGTTCCAAACAGCAGACTTACCTGAGTATTTCTAAATCTGTGAAAATATTATAATAAAAAATAAGGCATTTCTAAATGTAATTTCTAAATACATTTAGCTTAAATAATAGCTGCAAATTACCCCAAAAGAAGTAGCTATCATTACCTACAGCAAGTCATAAAACGCCTCCAGTTTTGTTAATTGTTTTGACTGCAGACTGGTCTGCCAATGTCAAGAACACACAGAAATTTCTTGTCACAAACTTTAATTAATTGGAACCATGTAATTAATCTGAAATCTAATTTGTAATTATTTGAAACTAAAATAAATAACTTGTGTATTATCAATATAGTATCTGCACAAATGGAGAGAGCAAAAAAATATCACAGACAAAATGTGCTTGCATGTGTTTGATATGATTATAGACTCAAAATAATCCAATAAATGATAGGTGATGACAATGATACACGTTGCATTAGCTGTGTTTTGTGCTCATTTTATTATTTTAGTGCTTTAACCTATAAATTCAAATGTTCACAGTGTTAAATCCTGTGGGAGATTTGAAGGTATAGAAGCTATACAGTCCATGCAGCATTACATGGTTTATTATATTGACCAACAGTCTGCAGTTTGGTTTTTATTCCCATGTAAGCAAACCATGTTTTTAAATATTTAAAAGGCATGTCGGTAGATTTATGCACAGATAAACTGTAGTATATCAGTAAGATTAAAGTGTGTTCATACACAATTTAGGCTGTCTTGAAAAATGTGAACAAAGGTATAATTATGAACATGAAGTTATCCTTTGCAAAGGAGTGGTAATCTAGAGGAAGGACATATTACAAACATTTCAGATCAATTAATCAAATTTTGAGAATCAATAGATAAGTAGCAGATTTTAAATGCATAAATGTTCAGTTCACATCACTTATAAAAACCTGAGGATTTCCATGCCTACTGATACCTCATGTAGTACAGGTTTCAAGGAGAGAACTTCAATATGATAGGACTTATTTATTCTTTGGTGGGGTGGTCCCTAGACAAAACACCACTCGGCACAAGGATTGTTTAACAAAGTAGATGAACGCTTTTCAGTGTTGGTGTAGCAGGACAAATTATAACATTTAGATCAAACTGTGTAGAGGCAGCACACAGAGACATTTTACAAACTGTTCAAGAGCAACATCGGCACCAGAACACATTAGGTTCAAAACAAAACAGCTTTTATTCATAAAGTCAAGTAGTTTCGTTTATATCCGTGTAAAACACAAAGTTGCATTGTTTCTAGGATTTTGTCAGCAAGGCAGTTAACCTGAATAGGGCCTGAGAAAATGCATAAATAAGAACATGCCACAACAGCACTACCCTGTATTCAAGGCTTATAATATAGAATACATGAGGTTCTGCAAAATTAACAACCCATTACTCCCAGTGTATACTCTCAGCTGTTGTCTGGTGGAAAGTACAAAAAGGATCACATTTGTCACTTTCCCACAAACAGCACACACCTTTGACCAAAACTGATTGTTGATTAAAGTTGAAAACAACACCCACAATTCACCCTGTTCCTCTATTCTGACTACAAACAAAACAGTGAGCAGACATCCAAAGAAAATACCTAACTACTCAGATTCACAACTTTGACCTAGTTCCAAAGTTTCAAAACAAGGAATAAATCCTACTCCTAACACCCTGCATTTCTTTCTTTAGTAAAAATATGCAATGTATCAAATGCGGCCTTAAGGAATAAGGAGAAATATTCAGTTTCTCCTTAGTATTCTTCAGTATTCGGACAAGGTATGGAAAGTTAGTATGTACAGAATAGCACTTCCCTCCATTCATCAATCCATCCAGCTGTCCCTGGCACTACCAGAGAGGCAATGCAGTCAGTGTGGCCGACTGCTGGACTCAGACGCCTGGCGTTTTCTAGGTGTACTGTGCCCATTGAGGAAACCATTCTGCCGCTTGGTCAAACCTCCATTTAGAATGTCTTGGATGTGCTGAACTATAAGATTTATGGCAACTGCAATCAAACACATGGGAGAGCATAGTGGACATCAAAAAACAGTACAGTTACAGTATGAACAAAAGACAACAGATTCACAATTAATTTGATGGTACATTTTTGGACAATTGGTTTTGGATGTCATATGAAAACCCCTAACATTAGTAGTGATTACTTCTGAGTAGTCCATTAAATTGTAAAAAATTAGCCTTAGACCTTTTTTTAGGAGGTATCTGACATTGACCTTGTGATTGCAAAACAAAGACAGTGTTTTGTCTTGAGAATATTTCAGAGTATCTAGTTCTCTGCCGTGTGCGGGTCAAAACTGTTGAACAAGCCAACAAGGCTCAGTGACGCCTCAAAAAGATAAGAGGAAGAATAAAGAAAAGCTGAAAAACAAAGACATTCATTTAGTGTCATGAACCCTTTTACACATCGTTGTTATCGTCAGTCCCGCAACCATTTGCACATCAGCAAAGTACCAATCTGGTACTCACCCAGATTGTCAGCTCCTCTGGGAATGATAACATCAGCATACTTCTTCGTCTACACCAAAAATGTGGAAAAATACACGTCAAATAGATCAGAATTGAAGAACTCAAAAAATTTAAGTGTAATTCGTATTTCTTGGTACTACTGACTGGCAAGCAGAACTCCTCAAAGGCAGGCTTGACAAAAGTTATGTATTGTGCCAGGACTTGCTCCAGGTCCCTTCCTCGTTCACTGATGTCACGGAGCACTGGTGAATATAGGGGGAGGGACTGTCACTATAACAATAACGTCTGCCTTCATACAATGTCTGTGCACACACAAGTAAACAAGTACACTGAGTGGTTTACCTCTGCGTGACAGCCGTGTGTCTGCATCCGTATCCACAAACAGCTTCATATGGAAGAGATCCCGGATCTCCTGGGAGTAGAACATTAGGATTCCCTCGAACAGCACCACGTCTGCAGGGTACACCGTCACCGTCTCCTCTTTCCTGTGACAAATCGGTAGGACAAAGCATTCAATGCTGCTACCATAGAAACAGGCTGGTCTCCAATCCAGTTATTCTCCCTTTCCAAAACTGTCGGCCATTTTTATTGCTCATTCCTAATAACCGTGCTAGCTTTACACTCACCTGGAATGGGTAACAAAGTCATACACAGGGATCTGCACCGTTTTCCCCTCTATGATGTCCCATAGGGTCCTGACAATAAGCTCGTTATCAAATGCATCTAGTGAGGATAAAGGAAATCATGGTCAAAACCATAGCCATTTGATTACTGTCAGTCTTTGCCAGTCCATAGGATACAGATATACTCTAGTATGTTAACCACAGGTGGACAGGCTGTGTGCTGTACTTGTTTGACATGCTCTGCTGTGCTGCCAGATTGTGCAGCCAGCCCCCACACGCAATGTGAGAAACTGAGACAGCCGGCTGCTGAAGTGACAAAGACACCAAGCTACTGAAAGACAGTGTTGGAGAGGAAGAAAAGAAAGAGTGAGAATGTGTGTAAGGGTGAGAGTGTGTCTTTGTGTCCGTGTGTGTGTCTGTGTCCATGTGTGTCCGTGTTTGTGTGCGTGTCCGTGTGTAGCGGGACTGGCTGAGTGACTGAGTGAATGAGTGAGTGGCTGAGGACTTACCTGGGTGGTCAAAGTTGAACTGGCCCTTGAGAGCCTTGGATTTCTGCTCTGGAATCAAGACCTTGTAGAAACTGTCTTGACTGAGAATGGCCACCTGGCGTTGGTGATGGTCAATTTTGTTCTGACCAAGCAGCTCCATGATCTTACTGCAGACTGAAGACTAATCAGTGAATGAAGAAAAAACAACAAAATACCTGTAATTGTTTTCCTAAAGATGAAACTGATTAAATCAAATGAGCTTTTGTAAAACATAATCATAAAAAACAGCAAATCCCAAAATATATTTTTGTTGACCCATGGGATTTAGAAGACAGATGACAACTGCCATGATCCTATAATACTGTAGTTTTAACAACAGTCAGTAAGCACAGTGTTGAAAAACAACAACAGCAGGTGCACTTTGCAGTCTTTCCGATAGAATAACTTAAATTTGGGCAAAGATGACACACAGTGTGAAAAGTAGTTGTAATGAAGAGCTATGCAGTTTTATTTGGTCTACTGCACAGATATATCAGCAATTTTCAAGGCTGATGGGAAAATCCTGAGATGTTAAGACATAGTTAAATAGCATCACTATTATGTAATTATCAGTCGGCAGAGAGGAGAGATAACACTAGTCAACAATAATGACCAGAACAAGAAAGAAGTGATTATTTTGTTAATTATCTCTGAGGCATAGAAGTTATAAAGCATGTAGAGACAGAGATGAATGGTGTTACATACATGTATCATTGATAAACTGTCATTATGTTGTTTTCTAAGGCCTATGCCTGCATAGCCATAAGTTAGTTATTTGTAAAATGAGACTAGGAAATGTCTGGGACACTAGTGTAGGTTTGAGGTCACAATGTCACCAAAGTTTACAATGCCATGCAACAAGGAAAATGGAATATGGCCAGTGGTTCTATGAACTATCTAAAGACTCAACAAAAGCTATCTAAAACCATGAATGCAGCGTTTTCTTGTCTGTGCTTGCAAAGTTTATATTGATTGTCACCCCCCTGACATTTCTTAACGTCAAGTGCGGTCAACGTCGAGTAAAACGTCCCATATTGTGGTCCTGTTTAACTGCCCTTCATTCCTGTATTCATTGTCCAGTCATCTGAAATGTTCAGATGGAGTGTATCAGACACCTGCACCTTACAGATCTGTAATAAATACTTAGATTTAGTCTTGAACTTGTACTTGGCAACTGACTTCATTGACTTGGTACTTTCACAGCAATGGGGTAAAACAAGAGACTTATTCAGTTGGGCATCAGAACTTGTGAGAAGCTGTTTGAGCGTGTGACTGATTCATAGCCAGATGTTATTGTCTTATGTTTGTGTATCAAAGATGGTTAGGTTGGTGTAATGGTTGTTTGTTTTAATAAATATGAGTTTGAAGGACATTTAACCAGTTTAAGGATTGATTCTCTGAATAACTTCGACCACAGTATACAGGAACTCATGTGGCGCCAATAACCATTAAGTGGATTACAAGAACGTTGTGAAAACTTGGATGAACACATACATGGATACATAATGGTAAATTATTCGATTTCTTCCACACTAAAAAACAACTGCATATATGAATATTCAAAAATATGTTTTCCACGCTGCGCACTAGTAAGTAAATACTTGTAGCATATAATCTTGAGTGCCTTCTTGATGACATACAGCCAGGGCCGTAACTACCATTGAGGACACCGAGGTCGTGTCCTCGGTATTTTTTTTCGTATTTCTGTTTTTGTTGTTGCTTAAGACTCAATAAGAGAAAATGGCCATATTTAAATAATGTAATTTAAAAAAATTCCGGGGGAGCATGCCCCCAAACCCGTCTAGAAGTTCTGACTCATGACCTCAGTATTTTTTGGGCCCTGCGTACGGCCCTGCATACAGCCATTAGAAAAATAAGCAAACACAAAACCACACAGACAGACTTGTAGAGATGCCCACAAGAGACATGCAGAGTAGATGTTTTTTTCCCCGTAATTGACTGAACAGGTGCCTATTTCAGTTACTCTCTTCTGGGAAAGGACAGTAACAGGAAATTTAACTGATTTAGCTGATAGTAGATTTTTGGGGTTACCCCCATATTCCTAACATGACATATGTTATCAACGTGCAAACTCTTCTAACTTGAAAATTGTAATAGTTTAAGTACTCCAATTGCAACGTTATTGTACGCTTAAAAAGAGAGTATGGGGACATACGCGATAGTTTACATAGACTCGTTACCAGACGCTGAAAGCAATGCAGCAGCAGCAGCCAGGCGCAGCATCCTTGTGTTTTGCTACTGCAACGTTATGTGGGAGCATGCACGTTGCTCTGTTATGAGGCAAGTGTGCCACTGACCCCTTTCTTATGTATTATGGCGGTCAGCTGTTTTTCATCACTGTGAATCAATCAGTTGCTTCAGACACGCGTGGTGGACGACGAGAAGGATAATTACTGCTTATGGATCTCTATCTATTTATTACATTGTTCTGAATCCGGATTGAAGAATGCAGAGTCGGCTTTGACTAAGCCCGTTTTTGTGTGGTCCCCGTTTACTTTAACATTAATTAAAGTAAGATGTGCAGGGGTATAGGCCCAATATTTGCTTTTAAGGCCCATTGTGGGATTTGGAGTGTCGTAAGCTATGAATATTTAGTAAAGTAATTCTTAACTAATCATGATCTGTTAACAGAATATCACGTTATTTTCCACATACATGCACGCTGCCAATCAACCACTGTGACAGAGAATTTGAAAGGGAGGGGGGAAGACAAAAGATTACGAAATCGCCCAAACGTGTTAAATGCCAACCTTGCCGCTGGCAGTCCCTCCAGCAACCCCGATCAGAAAAGGATGCCAGTTGACATTCTCGTTTTCGGCGTGGCTGTCCAGCCTTGTCTCAATGTCGCCTGCCATGCTTGCACTAAAAGCATTTGGACGCTCGTAGGTGGTTTTACTCAAATCGCGCTCCGCCTCCTACCAACAGCAGTGCTTATTATTTGCTGTTCAACCATATTGAGGCCTACATCGTGAACGTCAATTATAGATAGGCTACTTGAATATCGTTTTACATTTAAGAATGTTTTGAGTAAAGGGTTTAAATATATGATCAATTTGTAGATGTGTATAGGCTGACATTTAGACAAATGTTAAGAAAACGCATTATAGGCTGTAGCCTATATTCTTTCAATTCTTATAGGCTATTCTTTTCTTATGTCTCATTGTGTTCTCACAGGGATCATTCGGGAATCAGTTTTTATATGCGTACCGGAAACGAATATACGTCTTCTCTACAATGTTAGAAAGGCAGTTCCGTCTGTTATTTCATCGTAGGTAGGCCTACACAAAAATGGCAAAAGCGTGTTCGTCTCGGTTTTTACTTTAATTTTAATTACATAATCCTGTTGGTTGCAACTTAAGTAGGCCTATGTCCTCTTACTGTATAATGTTTTTGAAATGATATTTTGGTCAGTAGTCTTTTAAAAAGTATTGTGTGTCCTGGTAGATAAATAGGCCTACATAAACAAATGAATAAATTAAATCAATATTTTTTGAATTATGACTCAGTCTCTCACATTAGAAAATCAATACATTTATGGCTTTATTGGAAGGATAACATAGGATAGATAAAAAAATAATCTAGCCTCTTAAATCTGATAATAATGCAGAGTAATTATTTTTGTCCATCACACAAGAACCCAAGGGGTCTGACAGATTTCTACCCTTGGGGGTCAGTTTCAATTACTTTACATCTCCGGTCCTTGGGGTGGCAGTAGCGTTTGCAGTTATCTAGTAAACATTAGAGCAGAGGACAGAAGTAGAATCACATTCCGGTACGTGACCTGGTGCGTCCTCCAACTGCAAATTCTTCAGATTTGACAGCGGGTCACACTAGGACACGATTATCAGGATCATGGTTTTCGAGGAGAAAATGATCTTAAACGGGGAACCCGATGAGGTAAAATACTACTTTTCATTAGAATTTGTGTAGGATGTGTTGTAGCATATTTTGTTTATGGCTCAGCATAGAGAAGCTAACGCGCGCTAGCGAGACTGCCCTAGGCTAGAGCCTCTACTGCTGCTGTTGACATGGACGCGTTATAGCTAAATGTCTTGTACAACAAACATTTGCTAGCTTTCTTACTACATGGATGTGAGGAACTTGGGATGTCTTGAAAAGGTTATTCATTATAAAAAATATTGTATAGGTAGCAGGGGCGATTCTAGGATCAGACCTTTAGGGGTGCTCAGCCCCTAATGAAAATGTGACATGAATACAGTGCCTTGGAAAAGTGCTAGACCCCTTATAATCCCTAATTTCACAGGATAACAATTAATACATTTATGTATTATTATGCAAAATATTGAATGAACTAAAAAACTAAGGATGTCCCTTCATGAACTACCAGCATCAAATTATAATAAACAGTAATGGAAAAAAAAACTCCTAAAAAGGGTCTACAATCGCAACTGACCGGTAGTATTGTACAGTACAGAACAGTATTGAATTTGCAACCTTCGGTTTGATGTACAGATGCACTGATAACACTGACAAGTACTGAAACTAGTAGGCTAAGTAGCTGTATAGCTACAGCTAATTATTGTTGTAAAAAGAATAATACGCCAAATGATATGTCTGTGTTGTTTTATAGGAGGAAGAGGAGGAGGAAGAAGAGGACGAAGAGGACATGGTGGTAAGAATGATTTAGATACTGTTGTACATTTAAAAATTCTGATGTTTACCGTATGCTCCTTCCTGCCATAGTAAATTCCTTGTTTGCGCTAGCTAACTAATTTGTCAAACAAAGCTTATTCTGATTCTGAGGAGGCTTCAAGCTGACCAATTTTTGGACTGTAAATACTACGTTGTACCAGTAGCTTGTGTGTTTATTGCTAGCAGGCTTGTCAATAGCTCTGTCACTTTTGACTTTCATTCAAGGATCCACTTGAAACTGTAAGGCAGAAGTGTGAACAGTCGGAGCACTGCGTCCACAATCGAGAGAGACTGGAAGCATGTGAGAATAGGGTTGGCTCAAGGTCTGAGACCGATGAGGACTGCACTGAGGAGCTCTTTGACTTCCTTCATGCCCGCGACCACTGTGTGCGTAATTATTCCTTTTTTTGCTGCTGACATGTACTCTGAGAGACATCAAGGGGACTGGAGGGGGCAGGGAAAGACTCTTATAAAGGAAAACCAGTCTGCTTGTTGAGCTGTCAAACTGGCACAGCACTGTGTGTCCAATCGATGTAAAACCTCCTCACATTAATCCATTAATCCCATTGTTTACCTGAACATAAGTAGTATTGCATGACATGTCAGCATTTCAACCAGCAGTCTTTATTCATGTAATTTGGGTTATGGATAGGCATTTGTGTCATTTCATTTTTGGTAGATAAACGTACCGTTAAAACATTGCAATAGTACACTTATTGCACTGTACAATCCAGTACGTTTTCTGCTTTCAATGGCTTTGATATTTCTAACAATTTTGGAATGAGGCTGTAGTTGGATTTCCACAGGAGATAGTGTGAAATTAAAGTCCTGATCCAAATAAACCCCTTCTCTGGGCTGTAATCGGAAAGCATTTGTGGAGAAGTACAATCTTACTAGCCATCCAGAAGACAAGTTGGTGACATCATAAACACCTGTCAAAGCATCAACATCAGATTCCCAGGACACATAGTAGTTGATCTGAGATGAGACACAGGCCTTTGCTGTACATTTCAGCTGAGGGATGGTGTTAATGGGTGTTCAATCAATGTTGAGTGATGGATGTTGTTCCTTTGTAAACCACCCTGAATTGTATGTAGGTGTGCTGATGATTAGTCCATAATTCATCCAGAGAATGTTAGTGAGCTTGGGAGCAATTCAAGGATAGACATCCAGGCTACTTGTGTCTTTGTTATGGAGAAATGTTCCTCTTAATGTACAATTATACCTGTTTTAATTATATCTTCAATTTTGTCCTCTAGGTGGCACACAAAGTTTTCCATTCTGTGAAGTGATGTCCTTCAGGTCCCATCTGTTGGAGGATCCCCTTCAGATGTATAGTTATATTACTTCTGTGTCAAGAACATGGTTTTAACAGGTCCTTGTATGGATCTGTGCTGTATCTTAAGTACACTGTATCTGTTTATGTGAATAAATTGTACATTCAATGTCAACATTTCATTTGAGTGGTCAACTTTATTTGATCAAATGTCAACGACAACAGTTAAGATTATGTCAATAAGGCCTCACTTCTTGATAGGAATTGTTGAAGTGACATAGCATTTCCACTTTCACGCCAGATACAAATGAGTATAATCAGTATTGTCATCATGGTTAAACATGTCTTTGTTTTACATGGACCTGTTGTTATAAGAACTGCATTGCTATTAGTTTTAGAATTTTTTTGTTTGTTGCCAAATCTCAAAATGGTCCTATGTCATGACTGTTTCAAGCAAGATGCAATAATTAAAACAATTATTGAAGTTGAAGGATCCTATTCAAGATCATGTTACAGAAGAACCTTGTGAAGCCCCTGACATCTTCATTTTAAAAGTTTTGATCTCAGAATTGATCAAACGTTAAACTTTTTTGAGACCATTGAAAGCGTTTTGTTGTCCTTGGGTGTGACCCCCTAAAATATATATTTTTAGTAAAAACCTGTATTAAACGACAATTATGCAAATGTATCTTGCTAGCTCCTCAGGTTAGACAGGTTGGTTAGGAATAGCATGATCATGAACAGACACAAAAGGCTGAAACGTCCCCCGACGAGACAGTCACAGTGCAGGACAAGACGTCACACAAGTCACACACTCTTGTCGAATCAAGTTATGGCTATATGGTTACTGTGTAACTATACTGTGTACACCCCTAGCGTTAGCATAAAACTAGTGGTCTGCTACATTAGGCCTTCTGTCAGCAGCTGAGGACTCGCTACGTCGTTATAAAAGTATAGGCTAAGCTAGAGGAATATGGAAAACAGACATGTACTGTTTGGAGTGGAGATAAGCTGGACAGCGATTCTGACTGCTACAACATGTGGAACAAGTGCCATGGTCGTTTTGTTTAAATGGTACCAGCATCAGCAAATAAAGAAGAAAATTCAGAATGCAAGAACCAGAAGAGATGCGACGATACAACGGGCAGCGTATGCAGTCCGTCAGTTCAAAGATTCGGTAATGCAAATTATATAGCAGTAAAGCTAGCTAGCAGCCATAGAATAGTCAAAATACTGTGTTCAGCCATGTGTTGAAAGTCATTTGAAACCCTATACTGCTATTTTTGCGTTTAATGTGGTAAATTATGGTTTGTGAGAATCCTAGCTGAAATTTAAAGCATATTCAAATGACGATCACAACATTGACGCAGGGTTAAGGTTATCACATGTTTTGTGCTGCTGTATCATGTTTGCATGATAACGTTTGACGCATTTGTTTGACGACCTCCCTGAAATGAGTCTCTGCAGGTTGGGATGTCTGCTTCACTGAATTTTACTGCTTTACTGAATAGTAAAAAAACTATTGTAAAAGTTGAAGTACTGACTAGCCTACACCTTTTCACTCAAGTCAAAGTAAGTAAGGAATATGGGCTCTTACAGTAGCCATCACTGCCTGTTTTAATGTCACGCAGGTGACTGGACTTAAGGTTGCCAACTTTGTCACACTAGTATGAAATACGGAACAAAAGGTGGCTTGCCGCTGCAGTGCGATATGGTTTTGTGTGAATATAGAATACAATGTATTGTTTTAAGCCATTTGTCATTATGATGGGTTTTTGGAGAATTGTCGAAGCTACTACTGATTTACCATATATAGGCCTAGCGCGGCATGCATGCTCATTTTCAGATGTAGGTAGCCTATAGGCTACTACCTAGGCTACTGTAGATTTAGTGCTGCTTCTTTTACAGTTGTCAAGAAGGATGATTTCTGTTATGTATTTGATTACACAGACTGCCGAACAGTTATAAAGACCTCTCAAGGTTTGGCAATAAAAACAAAAACATAATAGTTACAACATTGGATGCCTTAACTCAATTTTTTTCCAGAGGGCAAGCCAACTACATTCTATTTAATAAGAGGCATTTCGTATCTGCAGTTGATACAGGTTTCACTTCTCTAAGTAATGAGTCTGTGCAACCTATCCTGTTGTGCTTCTATGTAGGGCTGCAGAATTAATCGAATTTTAATCACGATTTTGGCTTCCCCTGAACAAATTTGCTAGCCTGGCTGCCAGCCCAACTTATCCCCGCCCACAACAAAAATTTGGTCGGGAAGTTGGGTCTGGAGTAGCCTGGTCCTAATCAGACAGGGTCTGGGATGTCTCGAGTGACAAACGTTAACTTCCTTGAAGGCGGGTCCTCTGTTGAAGTTTAAAACTATTGGATCCGCCCAGAGCCACTCTGATTTGCCATAACCAATCGCAAGCGTTCGCCTTAGCTAACTCCTTCACCACTACTGTAACGGAGCTAGCTGCCGTAGCTGGAAAATCAAACTTTTCCCGAACCCCGTGGGGAGGAGGGCCACAACATAATGGACACCAACAAAACTCAGCAAGGAATGTTCTTGCTCCGGCTTTAACCTATATTCGGCAGCGTTGCCACAACGGCGGAATAGTTTCGCTAGCATCTTTCTCCGCCGCCATTACTGAACTACTCAAATAAGTGCACGACATTAACGTCATCGTTCTCAGCCACTCCCTCTGTTCGCTGATTGGACCTACAAAAAAATTGTTTCTGGAAACCGACTTCAGAACCGACATCCCTAGTACAGAAACAAAATCCAAATTGAGCGGAAGTACGTAGGAGGGCAGAGCCAGGCTAGGTCTGGAGGGGTTCGATTGCGGAAAAACTACATCCGAACTGTATGGATCGCCAATAGATAAATAAATAGATAAATACATACATAAATCAATATGGCTATGGAATAAATTATGAAATTAAAAAAAGATAGCAATAAATATATAAATATAGCATTATATAATTACATAGCTGAATCCATTTACCGACATCAATAAATACATTTATTTATTTCAAAATGACGTTTTTGTAAAGACAACATTTATTTATTTCATGGGACTTTTATTTCCTAATACCACATGTATTTATTTTTGAGACTTTTACACGCCACATTTATTTCCACGCCACATTTATTTCCACGTCACATTTATTTCTGTGCTGTATTTATTTCAGGTCTCACATGCAAACGAGAGGGGCGTGGCTATCGTCAGACCAACGCAGCAGATAGCTATGCTACATGGTACATGACCATGTACTGTATGGTACAGTGGAATCGCACTGCCGAAAAGCATGGCTTGTCAGGATATATTATTTTGGCACAGATATTAGATTTTGTAGAGGTACTTGGGCGGATAAGTGCTCTACAGAACATAGATATTGAAGTCTTAAATAGTTTGAGACTTATCGAGCACTGTTCGTGTGCAAGATGTACAGATAGTGGGGGGTGATAAGTGCCAGGTAATGTTAGCTAACACAGCTAGCAACAAAGAAGACAATTACTGCCACCACCGCTACATCGCCCTGCTATTATGTGGATAGCTAGGTCGATAAGGCACCTGATTATAACTATCTAGCCTCACCATTATGCCATGTATTATCATTTAGTGAGACGAGACCTGAAGTGAAGCCAGACCATTCCAGACATTACCCGGCTACTTCTTCAAATTGAAGACAAGTTTCTTAACGCTTTGTTATTATTGGCAATTTAAAGTTGCAACTAACCAAGACGTGTCAGGACCAAAACCCATTCAACACGGCACACAATAACCAAACCCAGATATAATTTATGGAATTATTTAATATTAAATCAAACCACTACCACTTGAGTCGTTTTAATGACCATTCAGTGACAAAACGAGTTTGGCTGTTCAGGTATGTGCCAATACAGCACAACACTACTAGCTCTACAGTAGCTAGCTTTAGCTGAAATGGCCACACTGATGTGGTCCTTTTATTATTTTGTCAGCTAGCTAGCCGGATAGCCAGCCGCTTTGCCCACAGTTGCCGACATTGAGACCGGTGATAGCCAACATACCACCTAGGAAAACATAGTGTTGGCAGTGATTGTTAGCTTTGCAGACGAGTTACACGTCACACGAGCTAAAGCAATGTTTACAAAGGTAGCTAACTTCAGCGCTACCTCATAGCTATCAAAGATGTCCCCACACGTAGGCTACTAGGTCACCGCCATCACTCCCATGGGAACCAATGATAAAAAGGCAGAGACGACACAGAGATTATAGGCAAAGCTTGTCTACATTGTATGCTTTTCGGCAGTGCGATGCCACTGTCACCCCCATACAGGTAGCATAGCTATCTGCTGCGTTGGTCTGACGATAACCACGCCCCTCTCATTTGCATGTGAGATCTGAAATAAATACAGCACAATAATAAATGTGGTGTGGAAATAAATGTGGTGTGGAAATACACGTGGAAATAAATGTGGTGCGTAAAAGTCTCAAAAAATAAATAAATGTGGCATTAGGAAATAAAAGTCCCATGAAATAAATAAATGTTGTCTTTACAAAAACGTCATTTTCAAATAAATAAATGTATTTATTTATTGATGTCGGTAAATGGATTCGGCTATATAATTATATAATGTTATATTTATATATTTATTAACAACTTTTTTTATTTCAGAGTCTATTTCATAGCCGTATTTATTTATGTATGTATTTATCTATTCATTTATTTATTTAATTCTGACTAACTCGGCGTTCCATAGAACTGGAGCTGTTCGGACTAATTAAATTGTCAGGGCGTGCTTTATACGATGATGGACAGATAATCAACAGTAACGTAATCAACAACGTCACCAAAGAGCACTTGGGTTGAATTCGTTTTCAACAAACAACATATTACGTTGCTCTGATTGGTTGTAGGTCTATCCAATTGAGCGAAGAGGCATTTGTTTTAGAGCTCGGTTGACACACGCCCCATAGTCACAGCCCAAAGGAGTTTTCAGACTCATATTTTGACTAGAATTATGAGTATGACAACGTCAGGCTACAAATTTGCGTGATGTTTAAAATGCGTCATTCCTGTCATAATAGTTTACAAGTTTCTTGTGTGTTTTTTTTTTTGCTTCCTAAAATATATTTACAATATGTAAAATGGCAAATAATGCCCTGTTGAAGTATTGCTAAATGTTCTTTATTGTTTTCTTTGTTTATTTTTAATTCATTCTTTAAGGAGATGCACTGAATTTTGGTGAATAAGAGGACCTATTTTATTTTTATGCACATATTTGTAAATTAGCAGAAATGTAGCACAATATGAATGTGAAGGCAGTTATAATTAGCCTAGGTCTGGAACTCAGCTGGAACAGCAGAAAAAGAGTTTGGTGGCAAGAGAACCACAGTAACAAAAACACACAAAACACAACACTGACAATTAGTTTTTGTTCCAAATGAGGTGCGTATAGATCTGTGTAGGGATACTCAAATGACCCAGTAACTCATTGCATTCCAAAAAGCAGTGAAACCTGCTAACCATAGGTGATGTAACCAGAGCAGTCTGCGTCATTCTCCTTGAATAGCTTAGAGATGTTGAGTTCACAGACACCCAAAGCTGAGCGCAGCAGAGAGGAGAACTCCTCTTTTGTGATCCGCTGATCCTCGTCTGTGTCAAACGACTGTGAATAGATTGATTGAAATGTTAGCTCTCGAAAGGTACCGTAGGCGTAGGGGATGTGGCCGGCCAGGGTCTCAGCACCCAGTCTGCTGCCTCGTTCATCTGTTAGCCGCCAACAAGCGCCCCAGGTGTGGCCACTTGACCAGGACCACGATAAGAAAGGTCTTAAGGAAAGGAAATACTACCAGGGGAGAGGGAAGCCGAGGAGTAGGAAGCTAAAACGTGCTCTCTCTACCAACCAGCAGCCATGTCCGAACACATAACCCGAACACCTGACCAATTGTGTTCCTGTGAGGACACGAAGGCTGCTACTAGGCCAACTGGGGAAACTTCTTTCGAAGTTTCTTGCCTTTATCCGATGTGTGTGCAACAGCCTGTGTTCTCCCTGCCAGAGGCCACATGGAAGTGAGGTCATCTTATTTCCTCAATGTCCTACCTCTGCAAACAACAACACACGTGTTGCCACACTCTGCATGTCCCAAATAGTGAATACTTGCTCTGTTTTCTGCCCAGCCTCCTATAGCCTACTGATGCACGTGAGGGGGGGCTGTGATTGGATGATGACAGGTGTCTGGTCATTTTCAAGTGTCTTGATCAGCACTGCAGCTGCTGCTGCTGTTGTGGCCTGTCAGTCAGTGGTTATATCAATGTAGCAGTCAATAAACGGGACAAGGGAGGTCACGTATCGGGACAAATTAATTAGGGCCAATATAAGAGACGTCCGGCTAATACAGGACAGTTGGCAACCCTAACCTCACATAATACGTTGATACAAGAAGACACTACGCAGCGCATTCACCAGGAATCCTTTTTGACGTCAACAGTTTCCAACATCTCTCTCACGTATAGCCATGCGTGATCAGCAGTGTCTCTATTCTCAGTCATGTTGACATTGCCAACTCCCTCTGTTTCATCCATAACATCAAGCATTCTTGTTTTATTCTGCCTTGCTCCATGGTAGCTTCATATAGCTTACGTTTGTTATGCTTGAATGAAAAAAGGCGCGCATGCAATGACAATAAATTATATTTATTATGCCACCAAATACAGATTAAAACCAGTAAAAAAGTAACAAGCCTGATTTGAAAATGTAAGAAGTACAAAGTACAGATATTTGGGTAAAAAATTTAAGGGGTGAAAGTACAAAGTCTGGAAAATAAATAGGGATGTAAAGTACCGATACCAGAACAAAGTATTTGGTTACTTCCCATCTCTGGTTCCGAATGAGAATGTGACACGGATACAGAGCCTTGCTTGTTGGGCCAGGTGCGTCTGTAAAAACATGTATCCACTGTATCTCCGACGGCAGTGTCGCCATTCATTTTGGCCGGGACTGCAGCCCCAAACCTTTTGAGTGTATCTGTGATTCTCGATCGCAAATAACATCCGGGGTTCTCTTGTTTGCAAACAAAGTTAACTTAATGAACCTGACGAAACTCCGGAAACTGTTCTAAACTGCTACCTACTTTCTTTTAGTTTCTTCAATTCGCCAAAAGCAATAACAAGATACTGGGGGAGTACGCTGTGTGAAAGATTAATTGTTTTGAGTGCTAAGCTATAGTTTTCCTTTGGTTTGTATTATCCGTCTTATGAAGTCTGTGAATTTAAGGGATTGGCTTCATTTATTGTTATGTTAATTGTAACAATTTCATATATTTGATGTTAATGAACATGAAGTTAGTGACGTTTTAAAGGTATACAAGCCTCACTCTAACCACGTTTGGTGCGCTTGGCAAATGAGGGTGTCAAACAAGTTTATGGAACATTGGAAGCTGTTGTAACACTAACTGAGATTAATTGACACTCGCTTTATTTGCTGATGTCCCTAGCTGAGGTCAAATAAAGCCTACTCAAGGTCCTATGTTAAGTTTGGACTAACCCCCGAATGTTAAGAATAACCTGTCAACAATAGCATAATAATTCCTGAAATTCAGTTATGGCTTTTGCTTTTGGTGTGCCACACACTTCACTGGATAACAATTTACATGTATTTATTATTTATTAATACAGTTATTTAACAATAAATGAATAATCCATATTGTTTTAACATTGGCTCAACTCAGCAGGGAACAGTCACAACCCTCTTAACCCTTCTCTCCCCTTTTGGCTAAAAACATCTCTGTGTGTCTGTCTGTCTGTGTATTTTTTAGAATGGGATTTTAGGACAGCGAGTTTCCCACAATTATCTCAAGTACAGCACATGAGCACAATTGTAGCTGTTAGCCTAACTACAAACTGTACCATACTTTGTCTACAGTTAGTGTTATTAATCCTAATGCAAAATGGCATAGAAATCGGGAAAATGTTAGTACATTTGTCTAGTTGTCAATCGCCCTTCTTATGTATGTATTTGTTTCAGATTATGTCTTAAGTGAGTAAAACATCACAGAAAATGATTTGATGAAAAACATTGTGACAAGTGTTCAGTCGAATCTTGGTCGAGCAAACAAAATCTTAGTCGGGGACAGCCCTACAGTATGGGGTATTGTATGTACAATATGTGCGTTAAATAAAGTAGAAAATTGTAAAATGTTTGAAAGGTTGTGTGAACACTTCATTTACAGTCAATGTAATAGAGAATCATATATCCTATTTATTTTTGCAGCACTCTGTCACAGACACTTCTCATATCCTTTCCTTGCCCCTGGCTGAGTTAATCAAGAAACTAAAAGATGGCTCTCTCAGTCCTGAAACTGTCTTCCACTCCTACATGGAAAAGGTAGGCTATACCCATCTCAGCAATTTAATGAGAACTCAATAATTGACTAACCAACATGTTTGTGAAATGATCAAACTTCTTTTCTGAAATTACTTCAGAATTGTGTGTAAAATAGTGTTACCAGAGTAGAAACACAGTTCATGGTGACTTACTGACCTATAGATAAATGTGGCCTCTGCAAATTAGCCTAAACTGACTAACATGTGCTGACAAAATTGCAAAAGTTACCCCCATCCCCCCCTACCACATTAGGTGAGGAGAGAAAGCTGATTATTCACTTAACACTTTCTAAACAGACCTTGGAGGTGAATAAGAGGCTCAACTGTTGCACTGAGATTCTACTGGAAAGTTTTGACCAGCTCAAAAATATTGGGTACTGCAAGGAAGGTCTTCTTTATGGTGTCCCCATCAGCATCAAAGACAATTTGGGATTCAAGGTACCTACATTTAGACAAAGTTGACATGGTGTCTCCTTCCCTGTGGAAGCTGTGGTGGTTTCAAGAAGATATCCTCATAACCTAGGGAAGAAGGTCAACCTAATAAGTTAATATTGTTCTGTGTATACAGGGTCATGACTCCTCATGTGGTGTGGTCTGTAAATTGGACCAGCCTGTTCCAGAGGACAGTGTGTTGGTGAAGGTTCTGAAGACACAGGGAGCCATTCCCTTTGCCAAAACCAACATTCCCCAAGGCCTTCTAAAGTAATACGAAACCAAATCTTTTTTTCTTGCCAAATAATCTTAAAATGCTCAGCAAAGGAATAACAGACTAATTATAAATGATTACCATGTACTTGTAGAACATGGCATCTTGTATTTTAAACATCATAAGAACATCTTGGCCTTACTTAGAACTTATATGACCCGAGTCCTTTCTCCTCTCCTTCATATCCAGTTACGACTGCAGCAATCCCATTTTTGGGCAGACTGTGAACCCGCACAATTCTCTGAAGACTTCGGGTGGTTCCTCCGGGGGTGAGGGGGCTCTGATTGGAGGTGGAGGTTCTCTACTGGGCTTGGGCACTGACATTGGGGGCAGCATCCGTATCCCATCATCCTTCTGTGGCATCTGTGGTTTCAAGCCCACAACAAATAGGCTGAGGTGAGTATGTCTGTTATGACGGAGTCAGGTTCCAAAGGGTTGCATTTCAACATGGTCGTAACTGCGCGTAGTTTATGATGTATGGATTCACAAGACATGATTACATAATCTCCTGACTTGTATGACCTTTAGACTCACAACTGGAGTTGTGTTGGACATGTGATTGATTGGACATGTGATTGTACTACCAAGCAGGGTTTGATTTTGCGAGGTTATCACCATTCCTAGAAGATACACATTCCTAGAAGATACACATTCCTAGAAGATACGGTAAACTTTGTTGTGCGAATAGGAAGGCAAGAGTTTATAGAAACATACAAAACCCATTGGCTTTCTCTGATGAGTCTCTTTGTATACCGATATAATCCTAAAATAGAAACTGAATAAAGCACTAAAGCTTTGTCCTTGAAAGATTTGCCAGTAAGATAATACTTACCGGTATCTTTATTTGCTCCCAAGTTTAACACTGCCATGCAGATGAAAGAATGAGGCTAAAATTGTCTTGTCTTACACACCATAAGAACATATCTAAGCAACTCATACATTTAATGGAATACACTATTGGAATTATTGTCAGACCTACTCGTGCCTTAATGATGGGACAGTGATATCGATTTGCCAAACTTAAGCAGTCACACAGTCAGAATCTTTGCCAGCTTTCCTTCTTGCCTTTGCCAGCAGCAACTGTGTTGGTTTAAGCCTGGGTTATATTTCTAATTTATTCTTATTTGTTTAATATTATAGTTTGCTCATTTTGTGTTGCCAATGTGCAGCTCTGGTAGACTTGTCCATGTTTGCAATTGGTCATATGGTGCAAACATTTACATTTTACATTTATGCATTTAGCAGACGCTTTTATCCAAAGCGACTTCCAAGAGAGAGCTTTACAAAAGAGCATAGGTCACTGATCATAACAACGAGGTAGTCCCAAACATTGCAAGCAGCCAAAACATGAAGCATACATTGTGAAAAAACTAAACAAGTGCCAAAGGGAAGACCCATAATAGCATGCAGTTATACAAGTTACAAATTAAAACAACATGAACCACAAAAAGTGCGGGACTGTACCTGTAGAAGAACAATCAACAGTAAAATATTTCACAGCGAGTACAAGACTTAACTTCGTTATAACTAACCTACAAGAGCACCAAGTCACTCAATAAGAGTCATTGTGATCCTGGAGGAAACTAACATCAGGTCCAGCCAAGCATTCCTAAGTGCCGTTGTACTCCCGGAACAAGTGCGTCTTGAGCCTTTTCTTGAAGGTGGGGAGACAGTCAGTGTCCCTGATGGAGGTGGGGAGCTGGTTCCACTATTGGGGGGCCAGGCAGGAGAAGAGCTTGTGTTGGGACCGGGCAGTCTTGAGCGGTGGGACCACCAGGCGGTTGTCTGAAGAAGAAGAACACCACCCCTTTCAATTAAACACACTCATAGTTAGATTGGGTAAACCCAGGTTTATTTTGCCAGCTAATAAAAAGATATCCTGGGTATGTTGAACTTGATTCGTAGTATAGGCCGCTTCTTGGTTCATCTTTGGCTTAGATATTATTAAATGTCTTTGCAGTGGTCAAGGTGTTACCTCCTGCAGCAAAGGCCAGAAGGCGGGTAAGGTGATATGAGACTCAAATGCCATTGACCAGTCTTTTAGCTGTTTAGTGCTTTAGGGCATTGTGATAAACTAACAGTGTATTGTGTTGTACCTGTCCGTAGTGTTGTCCTCCATCGGGCCAATGGCGCGAGATGTTGACAGCCTGGCTCTATGTATGCAGGCGCTGCTGTGTGATCACTTGTTCAAACTGGACCCCACTGTGCCACCCATCCCATTTAACCAGAAGGTGTGCTCCTAATGGTTTTTATATGAGTTGCTTACCATCCTTCAATGCAATATTACACAAATAATGGAATATGGGTTAGATGGGCTGAAACACATTCAGGCATACTCCTACCTCAGGGAAGGTTAGTCAAAAAGTGAAATTTGAATACCATTCCAAAATTCTCTCAAAATGTGTGTTCAACAATACACCTTTCTCCAGGGAAACAATGTAGTGTCTTTTTTTGTTTGTTTTAAAACCTCTTTAATACCCTGATTGTAATGGCTTTCCAAATTCAAGTGATTGAAGGGCTGACTGATTTGAGTAAGGAAATCTGAAACATCCTCCAGAAAATAAACATGCCTCCTTGCAAGTATTTGAATTGGACTTGCAATGATAAGGATTTTCAGCTTCCAACAAACCTTTGTAGCGGAACGCCATTGAACAGGCATGACCATGTTTATGGTCATATGGTGCAAACACCATCCCTTTTCACGTGATCGGGCAATTGCTAGATTGGCAAGACCTGGGTGGACTTCAGGTCTTCTAAGTTGTCCAACAGATGCAGTTCTACACTACTCAAAGCAAACACCATACTGCTGCTTATCTGACTAGATATGTCTGTCAGATATGGTTTCACTCCAGTTTAGTTTATCATCAAGACAGTGCAGAGAGAGAATATACTACAAGACAATAGAAAAAACCTAGCATCATACTTTATTTTGAAAGTCAGAAAGAAAAGAAAATTTAAAGAAAGAAGCATGATAACATAACGAATGATTATCAAGATATTATTATTACAGATAATTAAGAAAGTATGATAAATGGAGAATTCAATATAAAATGTGACCATGAATTGAACATCTATGCTATACATCATTATTCAATAAAGGGTAATAATAGAATAAACCACTGCATGAGGAGGCTTTTCACTAATTATAGACTGTCTTACCTTCACCACTATCTCAGACATGTCGTGAAATGCTTATTTCAGGTGTACACATGTTCCAAGCCTATGAAGATTGGTTACTTTGAAAGCGATGGCTACCAAATGCCATCTCCTAGCATGAAACGAGGCCTGAGGGAGACCAAGGCCCTGTTAGAGAGAGCTGGCCACACGGTACGTCTCACCACAACCCTGCCACTCGAGTCTACAGTCTCCATGCCACTGCTTAATGCAGGGTTAACATACAACAACAAGGTGTATGTTTGAATTGGTCTTTGAAGTAAATGTTTGTCACTCCTGAACTTTTTCAAGACTGGCATTTTAAGATTCAACTGTAAATCTTATCACTAATCCACACAGTAATCATTGTTGTATCTCACACCAGTTTATGGCACCAAGTCAATCCTCAGTTAGGCATGCCTTAACTTATCAAAGGTAGTTTAATGTTCATAGCACTTGGCAGTGTTTCCTAAATCACCATCAACTTTTATATAGTGTGTGATACACTGTCTTTCTGTCTGTTAGGGTAGCTGCTTTTCCTGGATCAAGGGACATATAGGTTCAATTTTGTGCAAGATAGTCTTACTTATAAACTTCAACAGGCCCAGGCTTCTTCTTTCTGCATTGTAATACAAGCACATGCCAACAGGCCAAATGGGTTTTTGCACAACTGCAAAATAATGAATAATATTTTGAAATAATGAAAAACAACCAGATGGGAGTCCTGAGCACTTGACCCACCCACCTCACCCTGGGTCTAATGTCTCTGTGGTACGACACACACACTTAATTAAGTAATTGTATGCACATATGCACCCACTTCATGGGTCTTTACCTCATTGTTTTACTATTACTTTAATACATATCTTTCTAACTATGAATTCAATATAGCAAAGATCATGTTCATATTTGTCTTCTTTGCGGTCCCTCAATCTCTCTCTCTCTCCCTCTCTCTCACACACAATGTGTGTAGTTGGTGCCTTTCAGTGTTCCCAGGTTGAGCTATGCCATGCATGAGCTTGTTATCAAAGGTGTCCTTGGGGACGGAGCCAACACCCTGCTAAGCCACTTGTGAGTGGGTCAAATTCCCAAGGGAGATTATTAAAAAACGATTCTGAGTGAACAACCAAACAGAATCACGACCACAGTGTTTGCCAACAATACTTTTCTACAAAAGTGGAACATTTTATGTTGACGTAAAACTGAAAATGGTTGTCAAGTGTCCTTCTAATGACCTGTGTTTTGTGTTATTTTAGGAAGGGTGGTCCAGTAGACCCTTGTTTGAGACCACAGACTGTCACATACAATCTACCCCACACTGTGAAAAAAATCCTCTCTGTTCTCCTGAAACCTCTGGTAGGTGCTCACTTCCTACACCAGGTACAAAGATGGATATTCAGGCATCTCTGGCTTTAGCAACATTTGATTATAATTAATTGGTTTGGAAGTGTTCCACATATGACATTAATTTTCAGTGCCTATGCAGATTATTTATCTGCGAGTTTGGACATCACCGCAAGTAAAACATCTTTGCGTTCTCCTCTAGTTTCCTCGAGTAGCTGACTCTCTGGGAGCCACTTGTGGTGTTAGGTGAGAATCAACATCTTGCAACATTGACAACCTCGACCACACACAGTGGACTAACAAGTTTAGGTTCTATTTATTTGTCTTTTCACCATAGGTATTACAATAGACATACAGGGGTAACACACAAGTCCAATGTTGTTATGGTGTCAGCCTCACTAATTGAAATAAGAATAAGCAACAAACTGCTATCTGTTCAGTTAGTAGCTCTCCTTGCAGCGCCTTTGTTGTCATGTGCCAGTGTGTATACAATAAGTAACCATCATAAATGACTGTTGCCACTCCTTGTAACAGCTCTGTACAGGACATGTGGAAAACCCAGGCTGCTATAGAGGTAAATATGAATCAGTATAAACCTTATTTTATGTAAAGCACCTTGAGCAGCAATTCCTGTATGAAATGGGCTATATAAATAAAGTCTTACTTACTTACTTACTTAGTATCATACTGTAGTAATCTCTGTGAGCCTTTGACCACTAACCGCTAACTTCACGTCAAGTTGGCAAAGGGCTCTGTGTTACACATTTGGACATTGAGATGTAGTGCTTTGGGTAATGCAGTTTTATTGTCTGTCACAAAGGACTACACCCAGGAAATGATAGCTGAGTGGAGGAAGTGTGAAATGGACGTGTTGCTCTGCCCAATGCTAGGACCGGCCTACAACTTTTTCAACTGTGGGAAGCTCACATGTACAGTATTTCATTCCTCCTTTGCTGCGTAGTGCACAGTGTTAACAGGGGACTTTTCATTACCTGAGATGGGACGCTAGCAAGGAGTTACAAAATGGCGTAGTCCAAAGGGAATTGTTCAATTGTGTACTTCAAACCACTTGCCTTAGCATAAATCCTTTGGACATTGTGCCAATGCGTGGTGAACTGATGCTGAAATAGTCATGTGGGTCTTTTTGAACAAATCAATCATTTTCTTTCTCTCTCTGTCACCCTTTCAGGTGCAGTATCCTACACTATGATCTACAATCTAATCAATTTCCCAGCTGGGACTGTTCCTGTGTCTACAGTCACTGCTGAGGATGAACAAGAGCTCAAACGCTACAAGGGGCACTTTGGTGATCCTTGGGACAAACAATTTGTAAAGGTCTGGTTTTATCTTTCAAAACATCCTTGTTTTACAAGTTTCATTTTGCAGCTTTCTTCCCCTTTCACCTCAGGTGACTATTGCCACTGGCCAGGCTGATATTTACATATATTGTAAATAAGATTTTGTTCTTAATGCCTGGTTAAATAAAGGTTACATTATAAAAATGAAACAAATAGTTGGACTGCCAAAAGCATACATTATTCTTGTTGACCAGATATTTGACCTCACCTTGCTTAGTTTTTCCATAGCCTCGATCTAAACGACAGTTTCTGAGACTAAATCCCAGTGAAAGATTGTGTGTGAATCTAAATGTGACCAGTAGAGGGAGGCAGTGGCCTACTCAACACACTAGAGGCTTGTTTGTGTGTGAACTCTGTGTGCGTGTGTGTCTGCAGGCAGTGACCGGTGCTGAGGGCCTGCCTGTGGCCGTACAGTGTGTAGCCCTGCCCTGGCAGGATGAACTCTGCCTACGGCTCATGAAGGAGGTGGAGCGACTGGTCAAGGAGAACAAGTGAGGAGGGAGAGTCAGGAGTCACATGGAGTCAGGTGGCTGAGCGGGTAGAGCATCGGGCTGGTAATCTGAAGTTTGCCAGTTCGATTCCCGGCCAGTGCACATGACGTGTCCTTGGGCAAGGCACTTCACCCTACTTGCCTCGGGGAGAATGTCCCTGTACTTACTGTAAGTCGCTCTGGATAAGAGCGTCTACTAAATGTAAAATGTAGAGAAGGAAGGCGCCTTGAGTACAATTCTACTCTAGGCTTATGAGGTGCACAACGAGATGCTCCAGAGGACTTGATAACGGAAAGAGGAAAAGCATAGCCTAAAGCAGTCAAAAGCACTATTCACTATCAGTTTGAATATCATTCGAAACACACTGTAAATCAAGTTTCAAGAAATTTAAATGTAAATCAAGTAAAGGGAGACTTGAAATCAATAGAAAGGAATTGAATGTATTTAATAATAATAATACATTGCTGCTGTGTATATGTATTTTGATTGATAAAATAACTAACCATATTTTTGGATATAAACCATATCGATATCATTTATTTAAGGTTCAAATTAAATCTTGTATTAAACTTGTTATAATAATGCATTTACTAACTCATTGGATTGGAAAGTGAAGCTGAGACAATAAAACTTAGTCAACAAGAAAATACTTTTGAACAATTGATCATTTTACATTGCTTAATCTTAAATCATTGTTTTAAATTAGTACATTTAGAGATGACTTGCATCTAACTACACTCATTAAAAAACTCTCATCAGAAATATGTTACTGCAAGTGCCAAGGTATCTAACCGTATTTGTTTTTACTTTTATATCCAATGTATCTAATTGTGTATTTTAAATCAAGTCTCCAAACTACAAATTTTACCTTGACGTGGAAGAATCTGCAAATTGTATGTATTTTAATAGATAATGTTCATTTTTGCAGAGCAAAATGCAGTTCACTGTCACATAAAAATCCCAAAAAATTGAATGGTTGTACGTGAAATCTATGCACATTTTATTTTATTCGAAATAAAGACATTGATATCGAAACCTTTTGTGCATGTCATTTAGACACAAAAAATTGTTTTCACTGTGTCTATAGAGGTCCAAAGTGTTATAACCATGAAATTCTACACATACATTTTTATTGAAACATAAGGAAAATGTTTTGTAGCGTACATATTACATTATAGAATTGAATGGGCACTTTAAATGTCCTCCCATAAGTCCTTGACAGAGATGTTCATTAGTAGGGTGAACATTTGAATAACCCAGCCCAATGGAAACTACCATTCTATTTTCACTATATCACTGTCACTAGTTATTCCTCAGCCAAAGTAATGTACAGGTGAGAGTACATCATGAGGAGGAATTGTATTAGCTCTTTCATTTGGCTAAGAGGTACCTTGCGCCTCGTGTCAAACAAGCCTGAAAATTAAGATGTAGTCTGGCTCTGTTGCACCCCCACACGCACACACCCCTTCATGCATGAGGTATCAGATGGGTATAATGGTAACTTATGATGGTATCTTAACAATGGTTCCCTGTTTGCACACGGCTTTTCAATCTTTTCTGTGGGCTCGTGGTACTGTGCTTTCTCAAGTTCACATTTTTGACTGTTGATCTCCCACCTGCAATATTTCATTTCACTCATTTCTGTGGCTTCACTCACGATCTCTCCGTCTTCTCTTCTCTTACATGTAGTCTCTTGTAATCTCACTAGAAATGTGTGTTTAGTATGCTCTTATGCACTTTCATCTTTCACACTTATCCTGTAGTACTTACTGGAGATGAAGGCATATGTATGTGTGTGTGTGTGTCTGGTATTAAAATACTGTAGCAAAAGTGTATTCATTTTTTATCCAAAACTATAAACTGTTGAAAACGTGTATTTTGTTCAATAAAAGGTTGCTCGACCTTTAGCTGATCCAGGTCTTCCCTTCCTATGTTGCCTTTGGCCCCCTTTCTCTCTGTTCCACCTCCGTGCCATATACTGTATGAGTGGAGATCAATTCTGATGCACTTTTGAGTGATGACTGTGGTGGCTCCATTACAGCGACTGTGATAGAGAGACCTAATGACACATAGCGCTTCCATCGGCAAGGCCACTGCACCATGTCTGCATCGTGTGTTTACCCTCAAGTATTGTAAATATGTGTTTCATTTGGTTTTACATAAATTTAATTTTTTTGAACTCTCCCGGGATAGGAGGCCATTAGGGACAATGTGTTTTGTTTTCCCATTACGACTTCCCATGCCATCTTCGCTATTCCATTATTGAATGGAGATGTGGACCTGTGTGTTGGAGTGAGGACACATTAGGCGAGGAGTAGAGTTTAAATTGAGAGGTCGTTATTAGCATTATCTGAGGCACATGGAGAGAGGAGACTGGCTCCGGCTGTGCCACTCAGTCAGGGAGCATTAAGCATTAAGAAGTAGCGAAGAAACCCTGGTCTTCTGAGAAACTTGACATTGTTCGCAAATCCCTGTGGTTTTTCAGCATACATTGGCAGTGACTTAAACACATGCACCCATTTCCACCGATTAAACTGTGTAATCAGTTATTGCTAAATATTAGTGCAACAGTTGTTACTGTTGGTGGCGCATTTCACATGCTGTACAATAAATACAATGCTGTATGTAAGAGGTAGTACCCCATCTCTGAGCCCAGAGTGTAAATATTTGTAAATAACTTTTATACATGCCCTAAGGATGACCTTTACACAAGTTTTTGTGTTACGAAAAGACTTTGATAACGATTGAGATAAAAAAAGGGCTGGGAAAGAGGAAGTCAGTGGATGTCGGGGGCAGGCTCAACCAATCATCTCCAAGATGTCTACAGCATGGAACATCTAAGAATGCTGGCAGGTCCCTCATCTCTTGAAACGTCTCATTGGTAAGAGCAGCAAACACCTCATTTACAGGAACCTCAGGCTATAAGGTCGGGTACTTCAAAAGCCATCCCAACATATCTACACCCTGCTTGGGTGCAAACAAATAAAAGTCGATATCGCCCCAACTAAACTAGGATGATTCTGTCTTAATGTGCCATTTCAGGGGCCAGGGAGCCCTGTAGTCTTTACAATGCAGTAGGATTGAAGATAGTAATGTCTATCACAGCGGGACCCCTGCCTTCACGTAATAAAAGTGATGAGTTCTGCCTCTGCAACCAAAGAGATACTTCTAGGAGACATGAGAGGGAAGAAGATTGACAGCTTTTAGGGACTTTGGTCCATTTTACCAGCCATTAGTGCCCGATGAGAAAGCTAGCATGCTGTGGAGTAGGGGGAAGGCAATGGGAGATTAGCAGACAGCTGATACAGGTGTACAGGCGGTATCAAACAGGAAGCCTGTCAATGCAGCAGGCACCAGGCTTTTTCTATGGGGCCGGGATCTGTAATGTATGCCTACCAATCTCTCTGTGACAGGATTAGTTGGGAGCTTCCAATGATTTGCTCAGATTCTGTGACTCAACAATTCCGTGATCCAGGTTCTAGCCGCTTTGAGGGCCCCCTATCCTAAATTTGAAAAGCTTACCCTCCGGACAAGGGACACTATTTTCCGGATGGTTCCGCTTCTCTTTGCTGCTACTTTCAGGCGTTCATCAATGCCGCCCCACCCCACCCCCCCACCCCACCCCCCTCAGACCACCTCACCATCTTCCCTCCATACACATCTGCTGGGTTTGAGTTTCTTTTCCTTTCTTCCCTCCGAGGGCTTGCTTGGCCCACGGCCCTTATAGCCAAATTGGTTTACATTGGAGAGATAAATGCACTGCAAATGCGCTTAAACACGTACAGTAAAAATTGCAGACAGTGCGTGTCAGGATTATCACCCAAGTCAGGGGGAGAAAGGAGAGCGTCTCTGCCACACAAAGCTGAGGAGCCAGAGTGAAGCCTGCAGATATAGTCCTGTCTCATCCACTTCTCTGGAGAAAGAGAGGGGGATTTAACATTTGCATGCTGGCCTGTAATTCTTGGAATTATATAACTTGTCGCCAACTCTTGCTGCATTGTGAAAGTATTGTTTCACATGGGTGAGCAGACTGTGGAGTTAGCTGTGCTGCTGGAGAAGGGGAGCTATGGAGTTTGCTGCTCCATACTGGAGGTAGCAGGTTCAGCACATGCCTTACTCATTACCAGTACTGTTGGATGAGACCACCCTAGACCCTGGTGAGAGAAACAGCCTCGAACAGCCCAGGAAAATACTCATGCTGTTAGGAGAGTTGGGAGAATATGTTTTTTTTTACAACACAATGCCAAAGAGTGGAAAATGTGAGAAGCATTTTATCTACTGTACTGCTTTATCCTTTCAACTTGTATGCACCAATAATGTCTCCCAACCACTGAGGCCTTTACCAGCGTCACATGATGGACATGACGGACATGCTTGGCTTTAGCTGCAGCGCGGTGGCAATGGGGCTTCCCCAGACAGTAGAGACAAACGGTGCCTAACCCCATCACTACGGGGGAAATTATATACAGGGAAACCACCAGGGAATCCACTTACAGACATGGCAATCACAGGGCACTGTTCAAATCCTCCTCCTTCTCCACCTGCTTCTTAGGTGGCTGTTGTTTTCGCTTAGGGGAACACCATGCTTCTTTCCCTGTAGCCCCTCCATGCAAAGCCAACAGGATTTGGGTGTAAACTTCCCAGAAAGAACAGTCATTCACCCAGGCCAGCACCCCGCCCCCCCCCCCCCCCTCCACTCACCCCACTGTCCCCCAACCTATTCTGTCTCCCCTATACCCCCGCCCCTCCCTCTGTATCGACCCCCTCCCCCCACACCACCACCACCCCTCAGACCTCCCAACACAATGGCCCCCAAGCAAGCCCAGCACAGAAATCATAGCACACTATTCAATCATTGTTTTCACCCCCTTTATGGTCCCACTAAAGGTTTTAGCCGGGGCAGAGAAGGAGGGCTGTCACTGAGGAAACCTTAGCCCATTGATGAAGTGACAGGCGCTGCCAGAATATGATCCTAATCCTGTTTCCAGCATTCTTTTAGCCTGCTGGCATCGCAATTCCTCCACACATTCTCCAAGCTGTCAACTAGGAAAATCCCTCTAATAGCGCATTGCCCAGATACACATCAAAGAGCTCCTGGAAACCTTCAGCGGCTTAGCACCATCCACACACACACACACACACACGTACACCAGGCATACACTACCAGGTTCACACACATACTCCCAAATTCATACACACTCTGACACAAACACACACACAATGTGGAAACCTATGACAGCATGAGCAGGCTTTAACATTTATTGACAACATCCAAAGTTTTTTTTTTTTTTTTTTTTTTACATTTTAGGAAAGTTGTTATTATAGTGATGTGTTCTAAGTTGCAATCTCCCATTTGAAGCAGGATAAGGATCCTGCTCTTCTGGGTTGCGGAGAACAGTAAGAGGTAGAGAGGGGATAAAAACAGGTGTCTGAAATTTGCTGACTCTAGGAACCCTTTCAGTTCTATTTCATCTTATTCTATTCTTACTTAATCCATCAATATCCCAACCAAAGGTAATCTTCTTATGGCAAAGCATTCTGTTTCGGTGGAGCCAAACCTTGGCTGACAGGGGGGAAAGGGGGAGTGGAGGGGGATTGGGGACTCTTTGGAGCTTGACACTGTTCTTCAGTCATTTCATTTAGGATTAGTTACTCTGCATTGGGTGAACAAGTGGCAGGGCTTGTGGTGTGTGTGTGTGTGAGAGAGAGAGAGACAGAGAGAGAGACAGAGAGAGAGAGAGAGAGACAGACAGACAGACAGACAGACAGACAGACAGACAGACAGACAGACAGACAGACAGACAGACAGAGAGAGAGACAGACAGACAGACAGACAGACAGACAGACAGACAGAGAGAGAGAGAGAGAGAGAGAGAGAGAGAGAGAGAGAGAGAGAGAGAGAGAGAGAGAGAGAGAGAGAGAGAGAGCGTGTATGTGTTTGTGCCTGTGTTGAGATGTGGGTCCATTAGCGATGTGCATCGACTCAACTGTTACATGGCATACAATGTGATAACAATAATCATAACATTGTTTCTTTCGTAAGATGGCCTTGCCGTTGCTTGAGCATTTTAAAAAGTGAAATGGTTGTCATTAAATGACCAAAAGTTTACATATTATCATTTAATTTAATTCCTACAGTTGCCTCTCAACCTAATTAAGGAGGTTGTAAGAGTGTGTGTGCACATACACTATGAATATGGAGTGTGGTGAGTGTGTGTCCGTTCTTGCGGTAGGCCTGATTTGCTGCTGTAGTGGCGATCTTACACAGTAGGGGTGTGGTTGGATATGTCCCGATTCAGGAGCCAATCAGCCCTCTGACCTGATCCGGTTCACCTGGTAGCAAACCACAAATCATCCTCGCCCCTCTGAGATCGTCAAGACTTGTAAGGCTGTCCAACTTTTGGCTATGGAATTTGACACTGCATTTCCCCCCCGTGCATTACAATAAATTCTATCATATTATAAAATAAAGCATTCGGTCTACTTTATATTTGTGGTTTATTCCCTTGCATTTAAACAGATAAATTACTCACATTTAGGTAAACAATTGAGAAATACATGTCTGGGATCTACATTGATGAAGTACATTTAGCTTCAGCCAGGGTGCCATTTTTACGTATGCTGTACCAAACTCCTATGCTGTTGTTTCGGTAAGATTTGGGTAGTGCCAATATAGGAGTCAGAAGAGTCTGGCTTCTAAGCGAAGATAACAATAACCAGGTTTGTTTTCAACATCTTCATGTAGGCTCATCAGGGTTCCATGGAATATTGTTTAATTCTCTTTTTTCCCCCACAGGGATTGGAACATTCCACCGTCCTTTTGCATAAAGCCACGATGTAACAGTTTGAAAATAGGTTGATTCTTTCTAAATCCTTAACATTAAAGGAGACATGGATTCACTCACTAACCAGGCATATGGGAACAAACACAGGGGGATATATACAACACTGAATGGATTCTTGCAGGTGGTCTTGCAAAGATACAAAGCAACGAGGCATAGTTATAGTGCATTGTGGGTCTTGAGACCGAATCGGACCTGCAAGTGACTGATGTGGCCAGGGTCATCCTTCACCTGTCTTTTTGTTTTCATGTTTGTTCAGCTGTAATCCTTCTTTCAGGATGCATGCAAAGCTTGTCGCCTCTAGTGCTATTTCTGATGATATTCAGGTTGGAGGGGTATCCACCAAACACGGGTAAATGACGGTGGGAAAGCATGTGTTGACATATGCATCTAAACCAGAAGGAAGGTGCAGTGTCCTGTTTACAGAATTCTGATAACTATTCAAAGTCAACATTCCCAAGCTGATAACTGTGACGGCATCAATTCTTTTCCATATCATAGTGTATTGTAGTATGTCCATAGAGTCCCAGTGCTGAGTTCATGTCCTTGTAGTTATGAGGTCAGTCGTGGTGCAGGGGGGGGGTCACTTCTTGCTGGTTGGGCCAGCAGGCCGGGGGGTGGGGGGGAGGGGTAGCGAGTTACGCTACTCAGTTAGGTAGCGTGTCCAGGCCCAGGGAGGCTGCATGCTGCTTGGCCCTCATCCGCAGGTTCTCAATGCTTGTCGTCTTGCTGTTGAGGCTGCCTGGCAAACTGCCTGGTGGCTGAAGCAAGGGGCTGTTCCACACCTGCTGGGCCTGGGTCAGGGACTGGTAATAAGACTGGCAGGGGAGGGAGCCAAGGGGGGGCGGCATGTTGACGTTCATACCAAGGTAGGGCAGCGGGGGTGTTGGGGTGCCCATGTCGAAGGAGGGGTAGTGGACCAAGTTGTTGGTGGCTGCCATGTGCTGGCGGAACTGCTCCTGCAGGCGGAAGAGGCTGAGAGGGGAGGAGGCGTAGGAGTTACTCTGGGTCAGGCCACTGCTGCTCACACCACTGGAGGAAGGGAGGGAGGGGGAGCCTAGCGGAGAGTCTGGCACAAAGATAAAGTTTTGTCAACAACAATGTCAACTGAAAGTACACATACTTTATGATTTTTTGACATACCTTTTAAAGGTAAAGCAGAGTATTTCTTTATTTCTTTTTTGAAATGTGGTTCCCCGTTATTGAAAAGGGAGCTCTCACCTGGTGTAGGACTGAGGCGTTTGCAGGACGGGGACCCATTTCCTGGCAATTGCCCCGCTTCCGCCTGCGACTCCTCCCTCATGTCCGGCCTGGTCTCCTCCCTCAGCTCCTCCTCCCGCTCGCAGTTGTCCTCTACGGCAGACTCGCTGTCCGAGGGCTCCGGGGAGGTGACGTTTACCTCCACGCTCATCTCCCCAGGCTGGGGTTGCGTGGCCAGCCGCTCGGCGTCGGACAGGGAGGAGGAGGAGGGGGGAGACGGGACGCGGGTTTCGGGGACCGCCGGTGTAGCCGCCAGCGTCTCTGTCTTGCCCTCCTCCTGGGAGCCGTCATTTGTAGCTTCCTTCTGCTTCTGCAGCTGCTCCTTCTGCAGGCTGCGTTGCTTCTTGCGGAACTTGGCACGTCGGTTCTTGAACCACACCTTTGCAACAGATCAAATGTACCTTTATTTTGACAAATATTTTTTGATGCATATTACCTGAAAATAGGCTAGATTGAGGCCCACAGAGGAGACCACAGAGCAATTAGGAAAACGTTAACTTATATATAAACTTTGTTGTACTTGTAGTATCTTTCAAACTATTTTGTACATCGCCCTAAGGAGTTTCTTACCTGCACACGGGCCTCGGGCAGGTTGGTACACATCGCCAGGCG